>NC_026006.2:2068445-2220350 GCF_000442705.2 Elaeis guineensis
CTCCGCCCGGACTCCTATGGGAGCCGGGCTCCACCGCCATCAGCAAAGCTCCGCCCGGACTCCTACGGGAGCCGGACTCCACTGCCGACATCAGAACAGCTCCGCCCGGACTCCTACGTGAGCCGGGCTCCGCTCACGATGGCTCTGACCATTGTCGAGCTTCAATCGACAGATCCACGCCCCCTGACAGGCCCTCAAAATGGCCGCGACCCTGCTCCACCTCCTGTGGCGGACTCCACGCAGTATCATCATTCTCTGGCAAGCCGCAGCAGCCATAGCCGCCCTGCTCCACTTCCTGTGGCGGACTCCGCACAGCTCCATTATCCCCCTGACAGGCCACAGTAACAGCCACGAACCTGCTCCACCTCCTGCAACGGATACCATGCGATTCTCCTGACGACGGACGCTGCTCCACCCCTCATAACGGATTCCATGTGGCAAGTCGAGGTGATACCCACGTGTCTGCTCCATTATCTTTCGCAATCAATTCCCCTGACCATGGGCGGCCCACTACCAAGCAATTACACACGTCGCCATCAGTCCGTTGCCCCCCCGCCTATAAAAGGGGGGACTCAGATACGTTATTTTTTAAGCTCTTTTGCCTTATCTCAAAACTCTGCTAAATTCTCCGTTCGAGCACTCCATTCTTGTTGAGGCAAAGAACTGACTTGAGCGTCGGAGGGTCTTGCCGGAGCAACCCCACCTCCGATTTAGACTTTCCTTGCAGGTCCCGACGGCGACCGCGGCTTCCTCAACTCCAGCTTCTCCGGCGCAGGTGGAATTTTGCACCAACAAGATTGATGCTAGAGGAAGGGCACTGTGTCTTCGCAGCACCCTTGTTCTTGAAGGAGCGCTCAACGGAGCCACCTCCGGCCATCTCTCCGTCATCTACTCCTAATCCTCCCCCGCGAGATCGACACCCGATGCCTCCGCGCAGGGCGTCCACCCGACAGTCCACGGCCTCCGCGGCCAGATCTCAGGCTCCGGCCTCCCCTCCCGTGTCTCAGCCAGCCCCTCCTCCCCCTCCGACGACGGCGGTCGGCGCGGAGCAATTTGACTTGCTGGCGCAGCAGGTCAAGGGCCTCGTCGAGGCCGTACAGGTGATGCAGCAGCCGCCGTAGGCGTCAGCGCATCCGGAAGGGGCATCTCCGGAATGCCAGAACCCGGCGGTGGGGCGGGCCACCTGGGCTAGCCGCCCCGTCCTTCCCGAGAAGGCGAATCCGAGGGTGGAGAGCCCTCAGTCGGACCACGACTCCACCCCTGGGAGATCCCTGCCCCCGTTCTGCCAACGGACCCTCGAGACTCGAAGTCGAGAGGATTTCCTGGATCGGAGGCTCCAGGAGATGAACCGGCGGATCGAAGAACACCGCCATGCGCCTCCCGCTTACGGTGAGGATATCTGCACTGACCCTCCCTTCTCCCAAATGATTATGCAGGAACCGATCCCGCCGAATTTCAAGCTCCCCCAGTTTGAAAGCTACGACGGGACGTCGGACCCGGTGGACCACCTGGAGGCCTTCCGGACAATGATGCTGCTTCATGGTGCCCCCGACGCCATCTTGTGCCGGGCTTTCCCGTCTACTTTGAAGGGAGCAGCAAGAAACTGGTACTCGGCACTGAAGCCGGGTACCATCTTCTCCTTCGACCAAATGAGCCACCAATTCGTGGCCCATTTTGTCAGCAGCCGATGACCCCGGAAAGGTTCAGAGTCCCTCATCAACATCAAGCAGAGGGAAGGGGAGTCCATACGGGCCTACATCAACCGCTTCAACATCGCGGCGTTGGAGGTCCGGAACTTGGACCAGTCGGTTGCCATGGCCGCCCTGAAAGGTGGCCTTCAGAAGAATGATCTCTTGTACTCCCTGGAGAAGAAGTACCCCAGGGATTTTGTTGATCTGCTGGCTCGGGCTGAAGGATACGCCCGAGCGGAAGAGGCCTTCAAAATGAAGGATGAAGAGACTGCGAGGGAGCGCCAGGCGGGAGATTCTGGCAAGCCCGCAGTTGAGAAGAGGCCAAGGGAAGCCCGGCCTCGCTCCCGATCCCCTCCTGGGCACAAGCGCGCCCATACTCCACCCCGGGCACGCAGGCAGAGAAGCCCGGACAACAGGTTTCGGTGGGGTTCCCCACCCGGGAAGTTCCGCAGCTATGCCCCCCTCAACGCCTCGAAGGCCCAGGTACTGATGGAGGTCAGGGAGCTAATCCCTAGGCCGGAGAGGATGCGCACGCATCCCGGGAAGCGCAACCCCAACAAGTTCTGCCTCTACCACCGCGACCACGGCCACGACACCGAAGAGTGCATCCAGCTCCAGGACGAGATCGAGGAGCTCATCCGGCGAGGTCGGCTCGACAGATTCATCCACCGCAGGCCTGAGGGTAGAGGAGACCAGCCAAGAGCCCTCCCACCGCCCGAACCACAGAAGAGGGAGGAGCAGCCCGGGGATCGGCCTCCTATCGGGAACATCGACTCCATCGCCGGAGGGCCTCAAGGAGGAGCGGGAGAACTGTAAATGTATTGCTTACTGTTTCGTTTTGAATCTACTTTTCTTTCTAGCTAACGCACTCCTCCTGCTTAACGCGGATGTACTATGACTGGATATGACCTCTCCAAAAAACAACGGCCATGTCAGGAACAGGAGGAGAACCTCGTCCTGACATGAGCAAAGTCAAAGGCCCGGTTCTTTTAGACCGGATGGGGGGAGAGGCCTTACAACGCCCTAATGTGCCCCCACAGCCCTGTTAGGGACAGGAGGAAAACCTCGCCCTAACTTGAGCAAAGTCAAAGGCCCGGTTCTTTTAGACCGGATGGGGGGAGAGGACTTACAACGCCCTAATGTGCCCCCACAGCCCTGTTAGGGACAGGAGGAAAACCTCGCCCTAACTTGAGCAAAGTCGAAGGCCCGGTTCTTTTAGACCGGATGGGGGGAGAGGCCTTGCAACGCCCTAATGTGCCCCCATAGCCATGTCAGGAACAGGAGGAGAACCTCATCCTGACATGAGCAAAGTTGAAGGCCCGGTTCTTTTAGACCAGAGGGGGGAGAGGCCTTACAGCGCCCTAACGCGCCCCCACAAGCCAGGCTGATAACGAGAACCTCGCGACCGACTCAAGCAAAATGGAAGACCCGGACTCCTACGGGAGCCAGGTTCCGCCGCCAAGGTAAAGCTTCGCCCGGACTCCTACGGGAGCCGGGTTCCGCCGCCAAGGTAAAGCTCCGCCCGGACTCCTACGGGAGCCGGGTTCTGCCGCCAAAGTAAAGCTTCACCCGGACTCCTACGGGAGCCGGGTTCCGCCGCCAGGTAAAGCTTCACCCGGACTCCTACGGGAGCCGGGTTCCACCGCAAGGTAAAGCTTCACCCGGACTCCTACGGGAGCCGGGTTCCGCCGCAAGGTAAAGCTTCACCCGGACTCCTACGGGAGCCGGGTTCCGCCGCCAGGTAAAGCTTCACCCGGACTCCTACGGGAGCCGGGTTCCGCCGCCAAGGTAAACTTCACCCGGACTCCTACAGGAGCCGGGTTCCGCCCCCAAGAAAGACTTCGCCCGGGATCCTAAGAAAGCCGGGCCCCATCCGCCACTTCGCTAGCAAGGGTTAAAAATGGTGGCGAGGCTCGGCCACATGACGAGATCGGATGGAAGGGAAGAGCCCTTTCCCACGGCGACCTCTAAGCCAAACAGGCCAAACAACGAGAAAGGGTCAACGAACGACAATATTAGTGCTACGCGCGGACAAGGTAACACAAAATGCCTTTTTCTCATTTCCGATATATGTGCTACAGGGCCAGGATGGCCAGAAAAAGAGGGACAAAACGACAAGAAAAGAAAAGGGGGGCAGCTACAAAAGGGGGGTGACTACTAAAGAACTCTAAGGAGGTCCTGCTCCCTCTAACATAGGGTGATCACCTCCATCCCCCGACCAGGACTGCCTCAGGGTCTCCACCATTTCCTCTAGTTCTTCCTTCTTTTGCAGCATATCCTGGAGCACCTGACGAAGTCGCCGGCTCTCAGCCTCCGCTTCCCGATGCCACTTCCGCAAAACTTCGGACTCCGCCTCTGCGTCCGCGACGGCCTTCCGCTCAAGTCCCAGTTGAATTTTTACTTGTTGAAGCTCAGCTGTCTTCTCCCCAAGGGAGACAGAAATCCCTTCGACAGAGCCTCTCAGGGCTCGGAGCTCTTCGTTATCTTGGGCGTTAGCAAGCTGCGCCCTAGTAACCAACTGCCTCTGGAGACGGACTACCTCGTCCGCCGCTCGACGGAATCTCCCCTTGTGCTCCTCTACCTGTCGGCGCCAGCAGGCCCACTGCACATCGTGGCTCATCTCGGCATCTTGAAGCTGCTTCTGGAGGTCGGAAACTTTTTGCGACCATATCTGCTCATCCCGCGCTGTGAGCCGGGGTGAGTTCCCTTCCAGCTGGCCGATCCTCCTCTTGGCAGCCGACAGCTCCACTTTAAGGGCGCTGATCCTGGCCTCTTGAGCCCAAGTTCGGTCGCTGGCGCTCTTCGTGCATTCTTCGAGCTCCTTCGCAAAGTTCGCCTTCCTCCGGCTGTAGACCATGATTGCCTTCACTTGGAGACTCCTGAAGTGGGCGGCCTCAGCGGCGGCCTCGGAATAGCATTTTTTCGCCTGGCAGAGCTCGCCCTCCGACTTTTTCAACTTCTTCGTCAGGTGGAGGACTTCCTTTTTTAGCCGTTGGATAGTTGACTTCAGCGAGACCCCCAGGGGCAAGGGAAGTGCTTCGGCAGGACGCTGCCAGCGGAAGATGCAAACGTCAGAGACCAACTCTTTACAAGAAGAAAGGCAGTAAAGAAGAAGGAAAAAGCAGCACCAATCAGTCCAAAAAAAAAAAAAAAAAAAAAAAAAAAAAGAGAAGAGAAAAGAAGAGAAGAAGAAGAAAGAAAAAAGAGAAAGAGGAAAGAGGAAAAAGGAGAGAGAAAGGAAGAGAGGGAAGAAGAAGACAAGAAAAGGAAAGATGTATACTTGCTGGATCTTGAGGGCTCAGGCCGATGTTGAAGAGAAGCGGCTCCCTCAGTAGGTTTGGAAGGGAAGGAGCGGGATAACTCAGGAGCTTCTGGGCGGCCTGAAGGTCGTCCTCTCCCAGGCCAGGAGCCCAGCGGACGGAATCCCTCAGAGACCCCCAAGGGGGTAGGCCCAATTCCAGGGTCGGGCAGTAAATGAAGAGAAATTTCCCCTTCCAGTTGTGAATCGAAGAAGGGGCGCCCTTCAGCAACCCCTTCTTATCGAACTGGGGGGAGAAGTACCACCAATCCTTCGCTGAAGGATGGCGTTTGAAAGTGTAGAAATGTCTGAACAGGGAGAGGGAAGGCTGGACCTCGGCTATGTGACAGAGGGAGAGAAATCCTATCAAAAACCTAAAGGAATTCAGAGCGACAGAAGCGAGAGAAATGTCTAAGAAGCGAAAGAAGGCGGCAACAAAAGCTGGGAGCGGAAGCCAGAGTCCGGCACGGAATGCCTCCTGGTACAAACAGAAGCGACCAGGAGGGGGAGCGCTGGCCCAGTCGGAGGAGCCAGGAAGCTCCAGATCGTACTCTGAAGGGACCCCGTACCGAGCCCTTATCAGGAGAAGTTCGTCCGGAGTCGACGAACAAGGAATAGCGCCCGGTGCGAAGACCGGGCGAGACCCTGCCCCAAACACGGGTTCATCCACAGAAACAGGGGCCTGGGGGTTTGAAGCAGAAGAACTCCCAGGGCTTTCGGGGGAAGAAGAATCGGAAGACATTTTTCTTTGGGGGAGAACCTAAAGGGCCCTAGAAATGCAAGCCGAGAAAGGAGGGGGACGCCGGAAGTCAACTCAGGAGAGGACACGAAAGAAGAGGAAGGAGGAGAGGACCCTAAGCGGTAAGAAGGAGAAGGTGGGCACTAACCTATCTTGCTCTGGGGGCCTGGGGAGCGAGGAACGGAAGGCGCCTACGGCTCGAGAGGGCGTTCGCTAGAGCAGACTCTCGGGGGATGACAGACGCCGGCAAGAAATCAGAAGCGGAGTGGGACACCTGAAAGGGGGGAGGATGGGTTTAAATAGACCCTGGGATCCGGTGCCATAATGATCTCGAATTCCTCCAGGCCAGTCCGCATCCGACACGTGTCCCACTCCCCGTGGCAGACGGCTGAAGGCGGCTGGCGGTTGGCAGGGCCATAATTGTGCCGTACCTAGGCCAGCGTACCTGCGGGGTCTTCGAAGCGTCCCCTCGTACCGCCCCAATTCGAAAAGACTCCGGCACGCGCTCATTTAATGCCAAAATATCTGGGAGCGGCAGGGTGCGGGATTCGAAGGGACGGTTCCGGCTGTACTTCTGTGTACTTCTTTCGTTTGAAATTCAAAACTAGGATGTAGGGGGAGTGGTGTTGGGTATAAAATACCCACAGCCGGAACCCACGGCGGAACCGCCATCAGCACAGCTCCGCCCAGACTCCTACGGGAGCCGGGCTCCACCGCCATCAGCAAGCGCTGCTCCGCCCGGACTCCTACGGGAGCCGGGCTCCGCCGCCGACATCAAAACAGCTCCGCCCGAACTCCTACGGGAGCCGGGCTCCGCTCTCAATATCAATCGCTGGTAAGCTCAATCCGGACTCCTATCAGAGCCGGACTTCACCCTTGACTTTGTTTGCAGCGTAGCTCCGCCCGGACTCCTACGGGAGCCGGGCTCCACCGACGACATCAGCAAGTGCAGCTCCGCCCGGACTCCTACAGGAGCCGGGCTCCACTGCCATCAGCAAGCGCTGCTCCGCCCGGACTCCTACGGGAGCCGGGCTCCGCTCTCAATATCAATCGCTGGTAAGCTCAATCCGGACTCCTATCAGAGCCGGACTTCACCCTTGACTTTGTTTGCAGCGCAGCTCCACCCGGACTCCTACGGGAGCCGGGCTCCACCGACGACATCAGCACAGCTCCGCCCGGACTCCTACGGGAGCCGGGCTCCACCGCCATCAGCACAGCTCCACCCGGACTCCTACGGGAGCCGGGCTCCACCGCCATCAGCAAGCGCTGCTCCGCCCGGACTCCTACGGGAGCCGGGCTCCGCCGCCAACATCAAAACAGCTCCGCCCGGACTCCTACGGGAGCCGGGCTCCGCTCTCAATATCAATCGCTGGTAAGCTCAATCCGGACTCCTATCAGAGCCGGACTTCACCCTTGACTTTGTTTGCAGCGCAGCTCCGCCCGGACTCCTACGGGAGCCGGGCTCCACCGACGACATCAGCACAGCTCCGCCCGGACTCCTACGGGAGTCGGGCTCCACCGCCATCAGCAAGTGCAGCTCCGCCCGGACTCCTACGGGAGCCGGACTCCACCGCCATCAGCAAGCGCTGCTCCGCCCGGACTCCTACGGGAGCCGGGCTCCGCCGCCAACATCAAAACAGCTCTGCCCGGACTCCTACGGGAGCCGGGCTCCGCTCTCAATATTAATCGCTGGTAAGCTCAATCTGGACTCCTATCAGAGCCGGACTTCACCCTTGACTTTGTTTGCAGCGCAGCTCCGCCCGGACTCCTACGGGAGCCGGGCTCCACCGACGACATCAGCACAGCTCCGCCCGGACTCCTACGGGAGCCGGGCTCCACCGCCATCAGCAAGTGCAGCTCCGCCCGGACTCCTACGGGAGCCGGGCTCCACCGCCATCAGCAAGCGCTGCTCCGTCCGGACTCCTACGGGAGCCGGGCTCCGCCACCAACATCAAAATAGCTCCGCCCGGACTCCTACGGGAGCCGGGCTCCGCTCTCAATATCAATCGCTGGTAAGCTCAATCCGGACTCCTATCAGAGCCGGACTTCACCCTTGACTTTGTTTGCAGCGCAGCTCCGCCCGGACTCCTACGGGAGCCGGGCTCCACCGACGACATCAGCACAGCTCCGCCCGGACTCCTACGGGAGCCGGGCTCCACCGCCATCAGCAAGTGCAGCTCCGCCCGGACTCCTACGGGAGCCGGGCTCCACTGCCATCAGCAAGTGCAGCTCCGCCCGGACTCCTACGGGAGCCGGGCTCCACCGCCATCAGCAAGCGCTGCTCCGCCCGGACTCCTACGGGAGCCGTGCTCTGCCGCCAACATCAAAACAGCTCCGCCCGGACTCCTACGGGAGCCGGGCTCCGCTCTCAATATCAATCGCTGGTAAGCTCAATCCGGACTCCTATCAGAGCCGGACTTCACCCTTGACTTTGTTTGCAGCACAGCTCCGCCCGGACTCTTACGGGAGCCGGGCTCCACCGACGACATCAGCACAGCTCCGCCCAGACTCCTACGGGAGCCGGGCTCCACCGCCATCAGCAAGTGCAGCTCCGCCCGGACTCCTACGGGAGCCGGGCTCCACCGCCATCAGCAAGCGCTGCTCCGCCCGGACTCCTACGGGAGCCGGGCTCCACCGCCAACATCAAAACAGCTCCGCCCGGACTCCTACGGGAGCCGGGCTCCGCTCTTAATATCAATCGCTGGTAAGCTCAATCCAGACTCCTATCAGAGCCGGACTTCACCCTTGACTTTGTTTGCAGCGTAGCTCCGCCCGGACTCCTATGGGAGCCGGGCTCCACCGCCATCATCAAAGCTCCGCCCGGACTCCTACGGGAGCCGGACTCCGCCGCCGACATCAGAACAGCTCCGCCCGGACTCCTACGGGAGCCGGGCTCCGCTCACGATGGCTCCGACCATTGTCGAGCTTCAATCGACAGATCCACGCCCCCTGACAGGCCCTCAAAATGGCCGCGACCCTGCTCCACCTCCTGTGGCGGACTCCACGCAGTATCATCATTCCCTGGCAAGCCGCAGCTGCCATAGCCGCCCTGCTCCACTTCCTGTGGCGGACTCTGCACAGCTCCATTATCCCCCTGGCAGGCCACAGTAACGGCCACGAACCTGCTCCACCTCCTGCAACGGATACCATGCGATTCTCCTGACGACGGACGCTGCTCCACCCCTCATAACGGATTCCACGTGGCAAGTCGAGGTGATACCCACGTGTCTGCTCCATTATCTTTCGCAATCAATTCCCCTGACCATGGGCGGCCCACTACCAGGCAGTTACACACATCGCCATCAGTCCGTTGCCCCCCCGCCTATAAAAGGGGGGACTCAGATACGTTATTTTTTAAGCTCTTTTGCCTTATCTCAAAACTCTGCTAAATTCTCCGTTCGAGCACTCCATTCTTGTTGAGGCAGAGAACTGACTTGAGCGTCGGAGGGTCTTGCCAGAGCAACCCCACCTCCGGTTTAGACTTCCCTTGCAGGTCCCGGCGGCGACCGCGGCTTCCTCAACTCCAGCTTCTCCGGCGCAGGCGGATTTTTGCACCAACAAAAACGATATGGTTTTGTAATTATAGATGATTACTCTCATTTTACTTGGGTTTTCTTTCTGGCACACAAGGATGAAACTTTTCAAGTTTTCACTAAATTTTATCGAAAAGTCACTAATGAGAAAGGTTTTTTAATTCAAAATATTCGAAGTGATCATGGAACTAAATTTGAAAATTAAGACTTTGAAAAATTTTGTGATGAAAAAGGAATAGGCTATAATTTTTTTGCACCTAGGAAACCTCAACAAAATGGGGTAGTAAAAAGGAAAAATAGAACCTTAGAAGAAATAGCCCGTACTATGCTATGTGAAAGCAACCTTTCAAGATATTTTTGGATGGAAGCAATTAACACAGCATGTTACATCTTAAATCGTGCTTTGATTAGACAAATTTTAAAGAAAACCCCCTATGAGCTTTGGAAAGGAAGAAAATCTAATATTGCTTATTTTCATATTTTTGGTTGCCAATATTTTGTATTAAATAATGGTAAAGAAAGACTTAAAAATTTTGATGCAAAATTAGATGAAGCAATTTTTCTTGGTTACTCCTCCACTAGTAAAGCTTTTAGAGTTTTTAACAAAAGAACCTTAGTAGTAGAGGAGTCAATACATGTTGTCTTTGATGAATCTAACGATCTTCCTTCAAGAAAGAATGAAGGTGTTGATGATGCAGATCCTCTTATAGAAGGAATGAGGGAGATCACTCTGAAAGACTCTATAATTCAAGATGATGAGGAACATAAAGACAAACAGGATGAGGAAGGTGAAGAACATCAAGAACAATCTCAAGGTACAAATGACCTACCCAAAGAATGGACGTATGTTCACAATCACCCTAAGGAGCTAATTATTGGTGATCCTATGCATGGGGTAAGAACTCGTTCTTCACTTAAAGATGTATTTAATCATTATGCTTTTGTCTCTCATCTTGAACCAAAAACTATTGAAGAAGCTGAAAATAATTATAATTGGATTAATGCAATGCAAGAGGAACTTAATCAATTTGAAAGAAATAATGTATGGACTTTAGTATCAAGATCTAAAAATTATTTAATAATTGGCACAAAATGGGTCTTTAGGAACAAATTAGATGAACATAGAAATGTAATAAGAAATAAAGCAAGATTGGTTGCTAAAGGTTATAATCAAGAAGAAGGAATTGATTTTGATGAGACCTTTGCACCTATTGCTAGATTAGAAGCCATTAGACTTCTACTTGCATATGCTTGCTTTATAAAATTTAAATTATTTCAAATGGATGTCAAAAGTGCATTTTTGAATGGATATATTGCTGAAGAAGTCTATGTAGAACAACCCTCAGGTTTTGAAAATCATGCCTTTTCTAATCATGTTTTTAAATTAAATAAAGCTCTATATGGTTTGAAACAAGCACCTAGGGCTTGGTATGATAGGCTAAGCAAATTTTTACTAAATAATTATTTTTCAAGAGATAATGTAGACACAACTCTTTTCATTAAAAGAAATCAAAATGATATATTAATTATACAAATATATGTTGATGACATTATTTTTGGGTCTACTAATGAATCTCTTTGTCAAGACTTTGCTAAGCTCATGCAGGGGGAGTTCGAGATGAGCATGATGGGAGAACTTACATTCTTCTTCGGACTCCAAATCAAACAAACAAAGGAAGAAATCTCCATCATCCAAAGCAAGTACACAAGGAAATTACTCAAAAGATTTGAAATGGAGAACTCCAAAGCAATCGTTACACCCATGAGCCCTTCATGTAAGCTTGACAAGGATGAAGAAGGTAAAAGTGTAGACTTAAAATATTATAGAGGTATGATTGGCTCTCTATTATACTTAACTACAAGTAGACCTGATATCATGTTTAGTGTTTGTCTGTGTGCTAGATTTCAATCTAATCCTAAAGAATCTCACTTGAATGCTGTTAAAAGAATCCTTAGATATTTAAATGGTACTGAAACTCTAGGATTATGGTACTCAAAGGACTCATTAATTGACTTAATAGGATATTCAGATGCTGATTTTGCTGGATGTAGATTAGATAGAAAAAGCACTAGTGGTACTTGCCAATTTCTTGGAGTTAACCTAATCTCCTGATTTAGCAAGAAATAAAATTCGGTAGCATTGTCTACAACCGAGGCCGAATACATTACAGCCGGAAGTTGTTGTGCTCAAATCTTGTGGATTAAGCAACAACTCGAAGATTTTGGTATCAAACTTAATGAAACACCCATAAGATGTGATAACACTAGTGCCATAAATCTTACTAAAAATTCAATTCAGCATTCTAGGTCTAAACATATTGAAATCAGACATCATTTTATAAGAGAACATGTTCAAAATAAAGATATAATTCTTGACTATGTTTGTACTAAAAAATAATTAGCCGATATTTTTATAAAGACCCTAAGTGAAGATAGATTCTGTGAAATTAGGAGAGAACTAGGAATTCTTGATCCATCTGCTTAAACATCTCCCTAATTCCAAGGAATCAATGTCAAAAATTCTTTGAGCTCAATTTCCATCATTTCTCTTGGACCTAAAAGCTCAAGATTATCATTCTCACAACTTTACATAGAGCAAAAATTCCTCTCCCAGAGTTCTGAATTTTTTTGGAATTTATTCATAATTTTTCTGAAATTTTGTGAATCATGAGTTGACCCCCTAAGGTCGACCCAATGGCATACTTGCAATTTTCGGCCAACATCCCACGGGTTCATCTCTCTTTGACTAAAAACCCCATTCATGAGCCGACCCTCTCCATCTTCATCTTTCTCCCTCCAAAACCCATAGTCCTCTTCTTCTTTCTCTCCAAATCCAAGGTCTAAGCCCAAGATCCTTCTCCCATCACCTCTCCACCTCAAATCATCCCTTGGGAAAGGAGCTATTCCCATTTTTCTCCCTTGATTGGAGCGGTTGGAGCGTGCCCTAGCTTCCACCATTCTCCTCTAAATCGGGGTTTCTCTCCTCCAAAAATCCCTTTCCATCCCCTAATAATCCTCTATCTCCTCACACATTTGATCTTCCAAGTCTCCTTGCTTGTTCTGGTGGTGAGAATGGCTCCAAAAATGAAACTCCCTCAAAGAAGGAAATCGGTCCGTGAGTTGGAAGAGGGCGTGCGCAGGAAAAGACAAGCTTCTCAGACCTCTTCTGCTTCCATTCCTGCTTCGGCATCTGCTCCAGGTTCTTCTCAGTTTCCACTAAGCCCCAGTAAAATTCCTTTATCAGTTAGAAAGGTAGAACCCGGGAAAAATGTTGACTTCAGATTTTTTGAAAAAGAGGGGTTCTCCATTGGTTCAAAAATCAAAAACCAAGGTTGGGAATTTTACTGTTCACTTAAAGAAGTTACATATGTGGACTTGGTTAGAGAGTTTTATCTAAATTTGTGCTATGGCAATGGAACAGTAACATCTACTGATAAGGGAATTGATATCTGTTTAGATCCTGTTATTTTGGGAGAGATTCTTCATTTGCCCTGTGAGGGATATTCAAACATGAAACTCCCAGTGAAGGAAGAAGGAATTAATGTAATTTTAGGAGGAACTTACTCGGGAAGCCTAAATAAACTAGAAGCCAAGATCTTGTCCATTGAAATGAAGATTCTATATCAATTGGTAACAAAGCTTTTCTTTCCAAGAAGTGGTAGACATGACCTCCTTTCAGGCCGAGACATCTGCATCATGTTTCATGTGATTACCCAAACCCCCCTAAACCTCCCTGCATTAATGATAGAAGCCATGAGGGAAACCTTGAATAGATCCAAGGCACATCTGCCTTTTGGTATGGCCCTCACATTGGTATTCAGGAGGTTTGGAGTGAGTTTTGAGGGGGAGGCATCAGCTAGGCTCTCTCACTCTGACACCATCAACCAACATACTTTGCACCGCATGGGATTCACTAGGACTGATGGTGGTTGGATTAAGGGTGCAGAAGAGAGAGTTGAGGACAGAGCTGAGGACAGAGCTGAGGAAGAAGATCCTTCATCACCTCTCCATGACATCAGGGCAGCATCTCCAGACATCCAATTTGTTTCAAATCCAGAGGCTGGCCCTTTAGAGTCCACTAGGAGGCACACCCCAGTCCAGCAGCCAGATAGCAGAGCATTTTCCTCAGAGATCAGATTGGCTGATGACCAGATTGAGATGATCTCACAGCGTGTGGCTTCCTTGCTTTCTCGACAGTGGGACACTTCAACTTTTGCTCAGGGATCCACATCATTAGATGCATCTGATCAGACTTTGATCCCCCACATCTCTACTGTATTTCAGATGATCTCAGATCAGTCAGTTCAGATTCAGCAGCTCGAGGGTTACATTTTGAGACTGACTGGGAGGGTACTTGACTTGCAGGGGCAAGTGTTAGCTCTGGCCCATCCACAGCCACAGGAGTGCACTACTGAGGT
This sequence comes from Elaeis guineensis, assembly GCF_000442705.2. Lineage (NCBI taxonomy): Eukaryota > Viridiplantae > Streptophyta > Magnoliopsida > Arecales > Arecaceae > Elaeis > Elaeis guineensis. Next base: position 2,082,125 of record NC_026006.2, read on the forward strand.
CTCAGACCTATCTATGGAGGCAGCCAGACTTAGAGGAGTATTGGAGAGTGGATTTGATTTCCTGAGGAGAGAGATCAGAGGCTCTAGTGAGCATGCATCTACCCAGTTCACTGCACTGCTACAGTCTGTTTTGAGAGCTCTGAACCTTCTAGACACCATCAGGCTCTCTCTTGTAGTTTAGTTTGTTGCTTCTCAGCCTTCAGGATCATCTCGCCCACCTACTCGTGCCAGCACCTCCACTCGTGGCAGAGGCAGATGGGGTAGAGGACGAGTTCTTGGTCGCGATTCTTCATTTCCCCACCCTATCTCCGATACATCTGATTCTGATCCATCCAGTCATGAGCTCTACTAGATCCTTGTTGTTAGTCTTGTCTCTAGTCTCTTTCTAGGATCTATCTTTTGGGCCATGTAATGATGTTGACTGATTAACTTTTATGTTTTGGTATATGTAGTGGAACAACTATGGTATTAGTCACTTTTTGATTATATATCTACTCTTTGAGTTACTTTCAATTATGTGCATGCTTAAAATACTATGAATTGCTATTTCATATCTATGATATCCAATGGTATATTTTTTATGATTGCTGTATTCAGGGGGAGTAAACATTAATGTTAGTAAAATTACTGTTAGTAAAATTAATTCCATCAAAAGAAAGAAAAAGAGAAAATGTATTCAAAGAAAAAGGGGGAGTAAACAATATTTTTTGTTGATGCTATCAAAAACGGGGAGAAATTAAAGAATCAAAAGCAGATTAATAAAAGAAGCAGATTAATAAAAGAATTAAAAGCAAAATGAGTAAATTGTTAAGCAAAAGCAAACAAAAGCAAATGAGCAAATGAGCAAACTTTAAAATTAATTCTTAAACATGCTCTCATACCAAAATTAAATAATCAAATGAAAATGAGCAAATTTTTAAGATGCTAAGCAATTTGAAAAATAAGTAAATGAGCAAATGAGCAAACTTTAAAATTAATTCTTAGACATGCTCTCGTACCAAAATTAAATAATCAAATGAGAATGAGCAAATTTTCAAGATGCTAAGCAATTTGAAAAATAAGTAAATGTGCAAATAAGATGTTTTCAAATGAGCAATTTTCAAAATTCTTAGGCAAATTCTGCTTTGCTCTGATAACAAAAATAAATTTTGCTCTGATACCAAAATCACATAATCAAATGAGCAAATTTTCAATTTATTAAGCAATAGGCAAATTGTTTATGCAAATGAGCAACACAAGCAAATGGGCACATGTATCACGTGCCAAAAGAATCAATCTTCTTTTCAAGCAAATGCATTTCATTCCTTTGAAATTCATGCTTATTGTTTCATATATATGCTTTTGTTCAAGTGTTTTGTCATCATCAAAAAGGGAGAGATTGTTGCTCCTTGGATTGATTTTGATGATTACAAAGCATTTGAAGGGGTACTAATGATTTTTGCTTGAAAAAGACTTATTGCTCTTCAGGGGCAAAATCATAATTTTACCAAACTCTGATTTGAAAGCATCAAATGATAGAACAAAAGATTTGTGATCCATTGGTAAAAATTTTATTATTTTTGGACTTGTATTTTGAAAGATATGCATGTTTGAAAAACATGAGTCGACCCATGAGTCGACTCATGGCATATGAGATGATTGGCACGCTAAATTTTTGGATGGCACAAACTTGGCACACCCTGTGAGTCGACCCATGAGTCGACCCCCAAGGCATGAGTCGACCCATGAGTCGACCTCTACGGGTTTTGGGCCAATTTTACAGAACCTTGCTTCCCGTTTGATTTTCTGGTATTCTTCCACAGAGGTCGACCCATGAGTCGACCCCCAGGCATGAGTCGACCCATGAGTCGACCTCTGTGATGGGATTGTTCCACAACAGTTAGTTTTTTAACCTGTTTTAAATACTTTTAATGCTCATTTAATGTGGTCTAACGGCTCTATTTCAGTCCAGAATATTTTTCACTATTTCTTGAAGCTATAAAAGGGATAAATAGGTGGGAATCATTAAGAAGAGAGATTTTGAAAAGAGAATTTCAAGCTAACCTTTCAGCCCTAAGCAAAAGCTCACTCAAAGCATTCAAGAAGCCTTTAATTCAAGCTCACCAACTCCTCAAGTGCACAATCAAGTCTCCAACCACCTTGAGAAAATCAAAAAGGGTCTTCTTCTTCTTGAGTAAAGTGTATTTAAAGTCTCATACACTCATTAAAGGAGCTTTCTCTGTACTTTTTGTGCTATTCATTGTTATACTCTATTTGAGTTAGTGTTTTTGCTTTGGAAGGGTTCCAAAACAAGGGAAGGTTGATCCGAACCTTGAATCGGAGTGTATTGGGTTGGCTTGTACCCGAAAAACAAGTGGACTAGCTTGGGATTGCTAGAGTCGGAGTTTTTGATATTTATATTCGGGTTGAATACAAGATTAGTGGATTGGAATTCCCAAGTAGGAGCTTGGAGAGTGGATGTAGGTGCAAGGTTGGCACCGAACCACTATAAATCTTTTTGTTTGTGTTGTGCCTAATTGCTCTTCTTTAACTCTCCATTATTCTCTTGCATTTAGCCATTAGTCTTGAATTAACTTTACTCTCCCAAGTTATTTAGCTATTGTCAAATATTTTTTTATAAGACATAAGTTAAGCATAAAATTTTTAGAAACCCAATTCACCCCCCCCCCCCCTCTTGGGTTGCATAGCTGGGCAACACACGGGTTATTGGGGTTGCTTCAAAACTTTAAGAAGGATCACCAACTCCACAAGGAGTCGGTGAACTTAGTGGGAGGTTCGTCTTCTGGTTCTCGACCCTTTGAGAAGGAAAGAAGAACAAGAAGAAGAAAGTGAAGAAGGTGTAAGTTCAGGCTAGGATATCAGTGCAGGTCCAGACCAAAAAGATCAAGCCTAATAAGAGTCAAGTTGAATGCTTCTTTTACAAGAAACGGAGGCACTAGAAGAGGAACTGTCCTCAGTACATTGCCTCCCTAGATCCGAATAGGCATAGAAAGCAGCAAGCTATTGCTGGGCAAGGCATTTATATGATAACTCCTTATAATTTCTCTATTTGTGATATAACTGACTGGGTATTGGATACCAATAGCCCTTACCATATTTACAATTCGTAGCAGGGATTGCAGGTCAGTAGGAGATTCGAGCAAGGCAAGAGATTTCTGAACATTGGAGATGGAAGATCAGTTCCAGTTCTAGCATTAGGAATCTTGAAACTTGTATTTGAGTCCCATACCGTTGTTCTTAATGATTGTCATTTCTATCCCAATTTTTTTTTCAATGTTATTTCTGTAGGCCTTTTGGCCAAAAATGATTATGAAATTTTAATAAAGAAATAAGTTTATAATATCATTATTAATGATGTTACTATTTTTTGTGGATATTTGAACAATGGTGTATATATATTATCACAACCTGTTAACGTAGTCTATTCTACTGGCAAGCTCCCTAGATTAGATAGTGTGTCAGATATCTACTTATGGCACTGTAGGCTAGGTCATATAAACAAGAATAGAATAAACAGGTTGACTCAAGAGAGAATCCTCGAAGTCTGTGATTATGAATCACTTTCAATATGTGAGTCCTATCTTCTTGGTAAAATGACTAAGTCACCTTTTACTGAAAAAGATGAGAGAGCTACTGAGCTCTTGGGCCTAGTACATACTGATGTATGCGGGCCCATGAGCACAAGTGCTAGAGGTGGATATTTCTACTTCATCACTTTCACGGATGATCTATCCAGATATGGATATGTCTATCTGATGAAACATAAGTCGGATTCATTTGAAATATTCAAACGATTCCAAAGTGAAGTAGAAAAACAAACTGGGAAGAGTATTAAAACTCTTCGATCTGACCGAGGAGGGGAATACCTTTCTGTTGAGTTTCTCACATACCTAGGAGAGAATGGGATTCTCTCTCAATAGACTCTTTCAGGAACACCACAGCATAATGGTGTGTCTGAAAGGAGAAATCGGACTCTATTAGATATGGTCCGATCCATGATGGATTTTACCAGGTTGCTGATATCCTTCTAGAGATATGCACTCAAATCGACTTGTTATCTATTAAATAAGGTTCCAAGTAAGTCTGTAATTAAGACTCCATATGAGATATGGATAGGGCGTAAGCCAGTACTTTCACACCTTAGGGTCTGGGGGTGTCCAGCCTATGTCAAATGGTTAGTTATAGATAAACTCGGACTTAGGTCTGACAAATGCACATTCATAGGGTACCCCAAAGAGATCAAAAGATATTTTTTCTATCATGCTGATGAACAAAAGGTGTTCGTCAGCCTTAAGGCAACCTTTTTAGAAAAGAAGTTTTTTGGTGAAGGAACCATTGTCTCTAAGGTTGAACTTGATGAAGTTCAACAAGTAGAAGGACCGACACCAATAGCTGAACCTGAGTTGGATTTGATTAGATCAGATCCAGAGTCCAATATACCTGCACCATTAAGGTGATCCATTAGAGTACCGCATCAGCCGGATAGATACTACAATTTTTTGGTCTAAGATGGTGATCCCATCGAACTCGATGAGAATGATGAGGATCCGATCATCTATATGGATGCAATACAGAGATCTGATTTTGAAAAATGGCTTGAAGCCATAAAATCCGAAATGAAGTCCATGAAGGTCAACGATGTATGGACATTGGTTGACCCACCTGAAGGGGTTAAACCCATTGGATGTAAATGAGTCTTCAAAAGGAAGAGGGACACAGATGGAAAGGTGGAGACCTATAAAACCTGTCTGATTGCCAAGGGGTATCGTCAACGTTATGGTATTGACTATGATGAGATATTTTCTCCTATGGCAATGCTCAAATCCATTCAGATAATGCTTGCAATAGCTATCCATCTGGATTATGAGATCTGACAGATGGATGTAAAGACAACTTTCCTGAATGGAGAGCTGACCGAAGAGGTGTATATGATACAACCTGAGGGGTTTACATCCACAGATGAGTCCAAGGTGTGCAAGCTTCAAAGATCTATTTATGGATTGAAGTAAGCTTCTCAGAGTTGGAACATGCATTTTGATAAGGTGATCAAAATATATGGCTTCGTTAAGAATGGAGAAGAGCCCTGCATCTATAAATGGGCAAATGGTCTAGTTGTGGTATTTTTTATCTTGTACGTGGATGACATTCTCTTAGTCGGGAATAACATCTCCGCACTACAGGGAATAAAAATTTGATTGTCATCACAGTTCTCTATGAAGGACTTGGGTGAAGCATCCTCCATCCTAGGGATGAAGATCTATAGGGATAGATCTAAAAAGATGCTTGGGTTATCCTAGTCCACGTATATAGACACTGTGCTGACGAGGTTCAGCATGGAGAATTCCAAGAAGGGCTATCTATCGATAGATCATGAAATTTCTCTCTCTAAGAAAGATTGTCCGACAACTCCTGAAGAGAGAGAGCGTATGAGTAGAGTCCCATATGCTTCGATCGTGGGATCTATCATATATGCCATGACATGTACAAAGCTTGATGTGGCATACTCACTAGGTGTAGTGAGTAGATACCAATCTGATCTTGAAGAAAATCACTGAAAAGTGGTTAAAGCCATCCTTAAGTATTTGAGAAATACTAAGGACCAATGGTTAGTTTATGGTGAGTCAGATCTGAAACTTGTAGAGTTCACAGACTCTAGCTTTCAATCTGACCATAATGACAGTAGAAGCATGTCAGATTATATCTTTACTCTAAATGGTGGAGCCATCTGCTGGAAGAGTTTTAAGTAGCATACTGTGGCAGACTCTATTTGCGAGGCAGAGTACATCACAGCATCGAATGCTGCAAAGGAAGCTGTGTGGCTGAAAAAATTCATCATCGAGCTCAGAGTAGCACCCTCCCTCGATGGTTCGGTCCTGCTCTACTGCGACAGTACTGGTGCCATAGCTCAGGCGAAGGAACCCAAAGCACACCAACAGATGAAGCATATTTTGTGCCACTTCCACCTAGTCCGAGAGATCATGGATCGAGGTGACGTCGACCTTCAGAAGATCGACAGAAAGGAGAACCTGACCGACCCCTTCACTAAAGCCCTGACGATAAAGGAGTTCGACAACCACAAGTCGAAGATGGGTATTAGATACTATGCCAAGTGGCTTTAGGATAAGTGGGAGTTGTTGGAAAATATATTTCAAAAGTCAATCATCAAGCTATTGATGGTTAAGCAACCAAGTATTGTAATTGATTTGTTAATAAATAAAATATATTTTTGGTATTTTCATCATAAGTTTTCATCTTCTAACGAACTCCATTGTTATGATGAAGTCCTTAGGACTATTTAAGTTCGATAAAGAGAGAATTTATCGATTAGTTTTTAAAATTATTCACGATCAAATGATAGGCTGTTAATAAGGACGACAGCTTCTATCGAGCATAGATCGCTGTAGGCCATATGGGTTGGTTGTCTTCTTAACCAAAAAGTGTGGAGACACTGGTATGGCATACAGGTGAGATGTAAAGGTACATCATCATTGAATGTGATCAACTTTAGAGCATTCTGCTGTCGAGAATGTCTCTGATGGGATATAGGTATAAGTGTCCCTTAGACCTGAGATCGCCTCAGTGACTTACAAGCAACTCACTATGTTTTGGTACTGGACTAACTAAATTTTTAATTTAGTGACAGAAGGCTTCTGGGCATAGTCAAGTACTCACAAAGTCAGAGTGTGATCGAGATGGGATTGACCACTCCAAGAGTTGGAGAAGAATGAGTCGCTGTATTTGAATTTAGCAAAATCTTGGCCAGGATAATTTATCAGATGGATTTGATATTTTGAAATACAATGTGGATAACCTGATCAGAGTTGACAGTTGAACTCTGAGGTATCTTATGATCATTTTGATAAAGAGGATGAATTATATGAAAACTATGTCCACATGGGTTCTAAGGATGTTGTTCTACACATTCGACCTATCCGACCATCGGATACCATTGCTAGATGGTCACTTTAATTAGTACAAAAATTTATTCTTATACTACTGACTTAGATTTGGACCTATGAGATCACACACATTAGAGTTCACGATCCGATCGAATGGTTGATCAACGATTAAGAATCGTTCTAGGGTTAAACGATCAATACAATTGACATTTAACCTAGTACAAGTGTTGCAGGAGGATCGATTAGCAATTTGATTGCTAATTGGCTTAATTTGATTAAGCCAATAAGCTTAGATTAAGTCTAATTGAATATGATTTAATTAGATTTAGTTTGGGCTTGATTGGATTAAGTCTAATTGATTTATTGGATAAGCCAAGTGCAAGGAAAAACTAGTCCTAGTTCAATTAGGACTTGGGTCAACTTAATTTTTAATTTGATTAAAAAATTAAAATAGATTTAAATCTAATTTAATCTGATTAAATTAGATTTTTAATTAGGTTAAGATCTTTTTTAATTGGATTGATCTAATTTTGGTTTGATTTGGTTTGAGAAACCAAATTAAAACAAGTCATAAGATAGAATCCTAGTAAGACTAGGATTCTACCTTGCACCACATAAGCCCCCCCGCCCTCTCTCTTATTCCATGCCAATTCCCTCTTATTTTGCATGACAAAAATCCTCTCCTAGGTCTTCACCATGCCCAAAAGGTTTTCTCTCTTCTTTCTTACATGGAAGATGGTTGTGGATCAAATCAAAGTAGGAATAAGTTTGGATTTCAAATTCTATGAGATAGAGTTTTAGAAATCCAAAACTCTTTTTTTTTGCACTGATTTTACTCAATTTTTTTAAAAAATTTTTATAGATTTTATGGAACTTGATAGGAGCCCTTTGCTATTAGTCCACACACAATAAAATGGAGGGGGCGCCCAAGAGTTGGGCGCCCCTTATCTTGCCATGTTTGGATAAATCTAGACAAGTATTTAACCTAGACAGTGACTCTATCATATCTCTCTATATAAAATAAATTTTTTTTATAAAATTTTTATAAAAAGTAGATCAAAGAGAAACCTTTGGGGTGTCCAAAAATTAGAGAGAAAGAAGGTTGAGGTGTGGAGATATAATAGACACAAGATAGGGTGCCTAGAGAGAGCAAAGAGTAGAAGATGAGGGTCTTCTTCTAGGGTTGTTGTGTTCATCTCTTCCCTTCCTCCATCTTGAGTTTTCTAAAAGTATCTCAGATCTGAAACTCCTCCTCCTATTTTTCATCTTTGGAAGAGTCCAAATCAAGAAGAAGGAGGCATCTGATCAACCATCGAAGAAGGATCAGTGCAGTACTAGCATACTGTGTTGATTTTCTGGAGCAGAACTTCTGATCGAGATTCGTGGGCTTGTGTGGATGACTCCTAAAGGTTAAATACATGTGTGGCTTGCAACATTATCCTCAAGCCTAGATCAGCAAGGTTAGAATGTCTAACTTGCAAGGTAATAGATCTAATCTATTGTTTATTACATACATTAGATGTAGCATAGAAACATGTTGATATGATCAACATGTAGTTTATTCTCTATATATTTTAATTTTTGATTTAATATTATGTAATAATCATGTAATAAGATCTTAGATCTAGAGATTCTCTAATTTTATAAAATAAATTTTGATTTATTTTAGTTTTTCGCTACATGATCTTGAAAAAGTTTCAAGATCTAACCCTGAAACCCTAGATCTGGTTCCTTCATTACTTTGCAAGTTAAACATTCTAACTTTGTTGATCCAAGCTTAAAGATGATGTTATGAGTGCACACATGTCTGACCTCTAGGAGTCATCCACACGAGTCCACGAATCACGATCAGAAGTCCTGGTCCAGGAAATCAGCACAGTATGCTAGTACTGTGCTGATCCTTCTTCGATGGTCGATCAGATGCCTCCTTCTTGATTTGGACTCTTCCAAAGATGAGAAGTAGGAGAAGGAGTTTTAGATGTGAGACACTCTCAGAAAACTCATAGATGGAGGAAGGAAAGAGGTGAACTCAGCAACCCTAGAAGAAGACCCTCTTCTTCTTCTCTTTGCTCTAACTCAGACACTTAGGTTTGTGTCTATTATATCTCCATGCCCCAACACTCTTTCTCTCTAATTTTCACATGCCCCAAAGTTCTCTTAATTTTCTATAATCCACAAAAAGTTCAAGAAAAAATTCATCTTAAATCAAGAGATATGAAGAATCCTTATCTAGGTCAAATACCTAGTCAAGGAAAATCCAAACAGGGCAAGACAAGTGGTGCCCAACTCTTGGGTGCCCCCTACTTCTTTTTCTACCATAGACCACTAGAAAATAGCACACAATATGTGCCATAAAAGTCATAAAAGTCTTTAAAAAAATCTGGATAAAATCAGTGCCATAAGGAAAGAGTTTTGGTTTCCTAAAATTCTATCTCATAGAATTTGAAATTCAAACTAATTCCTACTTTGACTTGGTCCACAACCACATTCCATGTAAGAGAGAAAGAGTGGAATGCTTTGGGCATACGTGAAGGCTTGGGAGAGAAGATTTTGTCATGCAAAATAAGAGAGAGTGGGTATGGGGGGCTAAGGTGGCGCAAGGTGGAATCCTAGTCTTACTAGGATTCAATCTATGACTTGTTCAAATTTGGTTTCTCAAATCAAATCAAACCAAAACTAAATCAACTCAATTAAAATAGATCTTAACTTAATTAAAAATTTAATTTAATTAGATTAAATTAAATTTAAATCTAATTTAATTTTTTAATCGAATTAGAAATTAGGTTGATCCAAGTCCTAATTGAACTAGGACTAGTTTTTCTTACTTGACTTATCCAATAAATCAATTGGACTTGATCCAATCAAGTCCAAACTAAATTTAATTAAATTATATTCAATTAGACTTAATCTTAGCCCATTGGCTTAATCAAATTAAATCAATTAGCAATCAAATTACTAATCGATCCTCCTACAATACTTGCACTAGGTTAAATGTCAATCGTATTCATCGTTTAACCCTAGAACAATTTTTAATTATTGATCAACCGTCTGATCGAATCGTGAACTCTAATGTGTGTGACCTCATAGGTCTGAATCTAAGTCGGTAGTACAGAAATAAATTTTTATACCAATCAAAGTGACCATCTAGCAATGGTACCTGACGGTCGAATAGGTCGAATATGTAGAACAACATCCTTAAAACCCATGTGGATATAGTTTCCATATAATTCATCCCCTTGACCAAAATGATCATATGACACCTCAAAGTTCAACTGTCAACTTTGATCAGGTTGTCCACATTGTATTTTAAAATATCAAATCCATTTGATGGATTACCCTGGCCAAAATTTTGCTAAATTGAAATACAGCGACTCATTCTTCTCCAACTCTTGGAGTTGTCAATCCCATCTTGATCACACTCTAGCTTCACAAGTACTTGACTGTGCCCAGAAGCCTTCTGTTACTAAATTAAAAATTTAGTTAGTCCAGTACCAAAGCACAGTGAGTTGCTTACAAGTCACTGAGGTGATCTCAGGTCTAAGGGACACTTATACCTATATCCCATCAAAGACATTCTCGACAGCAAAATGCTCTGGAGTTGGTCACGTTCAATGATGATGTACCCTTACATCTCACCTGTATGCCATACCAGTATCTCTACACTCTTTGGTTAAGAGGACAACCAACCCATATGGTCTACTGTGACCTATGCTCGATAGAAGCTGTCGTCCTTATTAACAGCCCATCATTTGGTCGTGAATAATTTTAAGGACTAATCGATAAATCCTCTCTTTATGAAACCTAAATAGTCTTAAAGACTTCATCACAACAACAGAGTTCATTAGAAGATGAAAACTTATGATGAAAATGCCAAAAATATATTTTATTTATTAACAAATGAATTACAATACAAGGTTGCTCAACCGTCAATAGGTTGACGATTGGCTTTTGAGATATATTTTTCAACATTTTCTACTTATGAACTCATAAAAATTTATTGTGTTAACACAAGATCATTATGAGGAATTAGGATCTCTATCCCACTAAGATAAATATAGAATATATCTCATTTATCATAGGAGAGGGCTATGGTATCTGCTAAAATAGTGAGAGATATAACTAGTTTAAAAGACCTTATCTAGTTATGCATGTCAAACATAAGTGGTCTACTTATACTATTTATGTAGATTTAAGTCTACATTATGGCTTCTTTATTTTTACCACATAAAACTATGTTGACCAATTCTAACTATGTGGATTGGTTGAGGAACTTTCAAATTAGGTTCGTATCGGAGAAAAATTTTGATGTTCTGGATATTTCTGACCTCGGATTGGTCAGTTATAATGTGAAGGCAAAAGATGTCCACATGGATATTAACTGTTCATTTTGTAGCAAATTTGGATACTGAGAGTACAATTGCAAGAATAATCTTGCAAGTTTGAAGTAGGATGCAAGTGTAGCACCAAAAGATGTGTATATGACATAGATCTATTTTTTATTGAGTGGCTTAGACTCAGATTTTTGGATAATAGATATCACCTATAGATCGCATATTTATAATTCATTACAGTGACTACATAATATCAATGATCTGAAAAGAGGTGACCTTGAGCTTTATGATGCAAGTGGAGAGTCCATTAGCATAGAAGCTGTGAGAACCTATATGCTTGATTTACCTTCGGATAAAATTTTAAAATTAAAAGATTGTTATTATATGTCAAAGGTTATTAGAAATATTATTTCTATACCTTTATTGTTAAAACAAGATTATAAAATAAGGCTAATAGAAAATGGATGTTCCATTTTTTTTTCTAATAAATTTTATGGTAGCAGTTATATTGATAATAATCTTTTAATTCTTACACTCAATAAAAATATTTTTCATGTTCAAAAAAATATATAAAAAAAAGAGAAGATGTGAATATCACATATCTCTGGCATTGTCGCCTTAGTCATATTAATTAGTCAAGGATTAACAAATTATATAAAGAAAATTTTTTTGACCCATATGATTATGAATCATTAGAAACTTGTGAATCTTATCTCATGGGTAAGATGACCAGGACTCCATTCTCTGAACATGGAGAGAGGGCAAATGAGTTATTAGCCCTAGTACATATAGATGTATGTGGATCAATGATAGCTCAGGCCAAAGGAGGATACTCCTATTTTATTACCTTTACAAATAATCTATCAAGGTTCGAATATATGAAACATAATTTCAAAGTCTTTGATAAGTTCCAGGAGTATCAAAGTATGGTCGAGAAATAAACTAAAAAATATATCAAGATTCTTCGATCTGATCGAGAAGGAGAATACTTATCCAATAAATTTTTGATCATCTTAAAAGTAAAGATATTCTCTCTGAATGGACCCCTTCTTATGCACCCCAGCTAAGTAATATAGTAGAAAGGAGAAATCACACTTTGATAGATATGGTGCAGTCCATGATGTGCTTCATTGATCTCTCAATATTTTTTTGGGGATATGCCCTAGAGACTACCGCATATATTTTAAACAAAGTGCCTTCGAAGTCTGTTGCAAGCACACCATATGAGATATAGAAAGGAATGAAGCCTAATCTTAAACATCTTAAGATTTAGAGCTATCCTGCTTATGTCAAAAATATTTTTGGACATAAGCTTAGTTTAGATCAAACAAGTATAGATTTTTAGGGTATCTTAAGAAAACTAATGGATACTATTTCTACCATCTTACTGAATAAAAGGTATTTGTTAGTAGGCATGCTATTTTTTTAAAAAATAAATTCATCCAAGAAGGAGGCAGTGGGAGAAATATTGAACATATGAAAGTTCAGAATCTACAAATCGATCCAAAAATACCTGTGGTTGAACCACAAGAAGATCCTTAATCAGAAGTATCCACAGATGAGGTACATCCATAATACACACCTCCTCTTCGAAGGTTAGATAGAGTGCATCAAGCACCTCTGAGATATGTTTTATCATTGAGAATGATAATTCGATTAACATCATTCAGAATGATAATCCACTGACCTATTCGGAAGCTGTTATGAGTAGAGACTCAGATAGATGGTTGGAAGCCATGAAATCTGAGATGGACTCAATGTATACCAATCAAGTGTGGACCTTGGTTGATACACCTAAGGGTGTGACCCCAATAAGGTGCAAGTGATTCTTCAAGAAGAAGATCAGAGCAGATAGCCAAGTAGAAACCTACAAAGCTAGATTGGTGGCAAAGGATTTCAGATAAAGGCAAAAAATTGACTACGATGAAACCTTCTCACTAGTGGCTATGCTCAAGTCCATCAGAATTTTGCTTGCTATAGCGGCATACTACGATTATGAGATCTGACAGATGGAAGTCAAGACCGCTTTCCTCAATGATAATCTAGAGAAAAAGGTCTATATGACTCAGCCAGAGGGATTTATCTCAAGTGGGAGGGTAAATGAAGTATGCAAGCTAAAGAAATAAATTTATGGATTGAAGTAGGCTTCGAGGAGTTGGAACATCCGATTTGATATGACAGTCAATGTTGCCCAGCTATGCAACCCAAGAGGGGGGGGGTGAATTGGGTTTCTAAAAATTTTATGCTTAACTTATGTCTTATGAAAAAATATTTGACAATAGCTAAATAACATGGGAGAGTAAAGTTAATTCAAGACTAATGGCTAAATGCAAGAATGCAAGAGAATAATGGAGAGTTAAAGATGAGCAATTAGGCACAACATAAACAAAAAGATTTATAGTGGTTCAGTGCCAACCTTGTACCTACATCCACTCCCAAAGCTCCTACTTGGGAATTCCAATCCACTAATCTTGTATTCAACCCGAATACAAATGTTGGAAACTCCGACTCTAGCTATCCCAAGCTAGTCCACTTATTTTTCGGGTACAAGCCAACCCAATACACTCCGATTTAAGGTTCGGATCAACCTTCCCTTATTTTGGAATCCTTCCAAAGCAAAAACACTAACTCAAATAGAGTATAACAATGAATAGCACAAAAAGTACAGAGAAAGCTCCTTTAATGAGCGTATGAGACTTTAAATACACTTTACTCAAGAAGAAGAAGACCCTTTTTGATTTTCTCAAGGTGGTTGGAGACTTGAATGTGCACTTGAGGAGTTGGTGAGCTTGGATTAAAGGCTTCTTGAATGCTTTGAGTGAGCTTTTGCTTAGGGCTGAAAGGTTAGCTTGAAATCCTCTTTTCAAAATCTCTCTTCTTAATGATTCCCACCTATTTGTCCCTTTTATAGCTTCAAGAAATAGTGAAAAATATTCTGGGCTGAAATAGAGCCGTTAGACCACATTAAATGAGCATTAAAGCACTTAAAATGGGTTAAAAAACTAGCCGTTGTGGAATAATCCCATCACAGGGGTCGACTCATGCCTGGGGGTCGACTCATGGGTTGACCTCTGTGGAAGAATACCAGAAAATCAAATGGGAAGCAAGGTTCTGTAAAATTGGCCCAAAACCCGCAGAGGTTGACTCATGGGTCGACTCATGCCTTGGGGGTCGACTCATGGGTCGACTCACAGGGTGTGCCAAGTTTGTGCCATCCAAAAATTCAGCGTGCCAATCATCTCATGTGCCATGAGTCGACTCATGGATCGACTCATGTTTTTCAAACATGCATATCTTTCAAAATACAAGTCCAAAAATAATAAAATTTTCATCAATGGATCACAAATCTTTTGTTCTATCATTTGATGCTTTCAAATCAGAGTTTGATAAAATTATAATTTTGCCCCTGAAGAGCAATAAGTCTTTTTCAAGCGAAAATCATTAGTACCCCTTCAAATGCTTTGTAATCATCAAAATCAATCCAAGGAGCAACAATCTCCCCCTTCTTGATGATAACAAAATACTTGAATAAAAGCATATATATGAAACAATAAGCATGAATTTCAAAGGAATGAAATGCATTTGCTTGAAAAGAAGATTGAATCTTTTGGCACGTGATACATGTGCCCATTTGCTTGTGTTGCTCATTTGCATAAATAATTTACCTATTGCTTAATAAATTGAAAGTTTGCTCATTTGATTATGTGATTTTGGTATCAGAGCAAAATTTATTTTTGTTATCAGAGCGAAGTAGAATTTGCCTAAGAATTTTAAAAATTGCTCATTTAAAAATATCTCATTTACTCATTTACTTATTTTTCAAATTGCTTAGCATCTTGAAAATTTGCTCATTCTCATTTGATTATTTAATTTTGGTATGAGAGCATATCTAAGAATTAATTTTAAAGTTTGCTCATTTACTTATTTTTCAAATTGCTTAGCATCTTGAAAATTTGCTCATTCTCATTTGATTATTTAATTTTGGTATGAGAGCATATCTAAGAATTAATTTTAAAGTTTGCTCATTTACTTGTTTTTCAAATTACTTAGCATCTTAAAAATTTGCTCATTTGCTCATTTGCTTTTGTTTGCTTTTGCTTAATAATTTACTCATTTTGCTTTTAATTCTTTTATTAATCTGCTTCTTTTATTAATCTGCTTTTGATTCTTTAATTTCTCCTCCTTTTTGACAGCATCAACAAAAAACATTGTTTACTCCCCCTTTTTCTTTGAATACATTTTCTCTTTTTCTTTCTTTTGATAGAATTAATTTTACTAACAGTAATTTTACTAATATTAATGTTTACCCCCCCTGAATATAGCAATCATAAAAAATATACCATTGGATATCATAGATATGAAATAGCAATTCATAGTATTTTAAGCATGCACATAATTGAAAGTAACTCAAAGAGTAGATATATAATCAAAAAGTGACTAATACCATAGTTGTTCAACTACATATACCAAAACATAAAAGTTAATCAGTCCACATCATTACATGGCCCAAAAGATAGATCCTAGAAAGAGACTAGAGACAAGACTAACAACAAGGATCTAGTAGAGCTCATGACTGGATGGATCAGAATCAGATGTATCGGAGATAGGGTGGGGAGATGAAGGATCGCGACCAAGAACTCGTCCTCTACCCTGTCTGCCTCTACCACGAGGGGAGGTGCTGGCACGAGTAGGTGGGCGAGATGATCCTGAAGGCTAAGAAGCAACAGACTGAACTGCAAGAGAGAGCCTGATGGTGTCTAGAAGGTTCAGAGCTCTCAAAATAGACTATAGCAGTGCAGTGAACTGGGTGGATGCATGCTCACTAGAGCCTCTAATCTCTCTCCTCAAGAAATCAAATCCACTCTCCAATACTCCTCTAAGTCTGGCTACCTCCATAGATAGGTCGAGACCTCAATAGTGCACTCCTGTGGCTGTGGATGTGCCAGAGCTAACACTTGCCCCTGCAAGTCAAGTACCCTCCCAGTCAGTCTCAATATGTAACCCTCAACCTGTTGAATGTGAACTGACTGATCTGAGATCATCTGGAATACAGTGGAGATGTGGGGGATCAAAGTCTGATCAGATGCATCAAATGATGTGGATCCCGGTATAAAAGCTGAAGTGCCCCACTGTCGAGAAAGCAAGGAAGCCACATGCTGAGAGATCATCTCAATCTGGTCATCAGCCAATCTGATCTCTGAGGAAAAAGCTCTGCTGTCTGACTGCTGAATTGGAGTGTGCCTCCTAGTAGACTCTGAAGGGCCAGCCTCTGGTTCTAAAACAAACTGGATGTCTGGAGATGCTGCCCTGATGTCATGAAGAGGAGATGAAGGACCTTCTTCCTCAGCTCTGTCCTCAACTCTTTCTTCTGCACCCTTAATCCAACCACCATCAGTCCTAGTAAATCCCATGCGATGCAAAGTATGTTGGTTGATGGTGTCAGAGTGAGAAAGCCTAGCTGATGCCTCCCCCTCAAAACTAACTCCAAACCTCCTGAATACCAATGTGAGGGCCATACCAAAAGGCAGATGTGTTTTGGATCTATTCAGTGTTTCTCTCATGGCCTCTATCATTAATGCAGGGAGATTTAGGGGGGTTTGGGTGATTACATGAAACATGATGCAGATGTCTCGGCCTGAAAGGAGGTCATGTCTACCACTTCTTGGGAAGAAAAGCTTTGTTATCAATTGATGTAGAATCCTCATTCAATGGACAGGATCTTGGCTTCTAGTTTATTTAGGCTTCCCGAGTAGGTTCCTCCTAAAATCACATTAATTCCTTCTTTCTTCACTGGGAGTTCCATGTTTGAATATCCCTCACAGGGCAAATGAAGAATCTCTCCCAAAATAACAGGATCTAAACAGATATCAACACCCTTAACAGTAGATGTTACTGTTCCATTCCCATAGCACAGATTCAGATAAAACTCTCTAACCAAATCTACATATGTAACTTCTTTAAGAGAACAGTAAAATCTCCAACCTTGGTTTTTGATCTTTGAACCAATGGAGAACCCCTCATTTTCAAAAAAATCTGAAGTCAACATTTTTCTCGGGTTCTACCTTTCTGACAGATAGAGGAATTTTACTAGGACTTAGTGGAAACTGAGAAGAACCTGGAGCAGATGCTGAAGCAAGAATGGAAGCAAAAGAGATCTGAAAAGCTTGCCTTTTCCTGCGCACGCCCTCTTCCAACTCACGGATCGATTTTCTTCTTTGAGGGAGTTTCATTTTTGGAGCCATTCTCACCACCAGAACAAGCAAGGAGACTTGGAAGATCAAATGTGTGAGGAGATAGAGGGTTATTAGGGGATGGAAAGAGATTTTTGGAGGAGAGAAACCCCGATTTGGAGGAGAATGGTGGAAGCTAGGGCACGCTCCAACCGCTCCAATCAAGGGAGAAAAATGGGAATAGCTCCTTTCCCAAGGGACGATTTGAGGTGGAGAGGTGATGGGAGAAGGATCTTGGGCTTAGACCTTAGATTTGGAGAGAAATAAGAAGAGGACTATGGGTTTTGGAGGGAGAAAGATGAAGATGGAGAGGGTCGGCTCATGAATGGGGTTTTTAGTCAAAGAGAGATGAACCCGTGGGATGTTGGCCGAAAATTACAAGTATGCCATTGGGTCGACCCTAGGGGGTCGACTCATGATTCACAAAATTTCAGAAAAATTATGAATAAATTTTAAAAAATTCAGAACTCTGGGAGAGAAATTTTTGCTCTATGTAAAGTTGTGAGAATGATAATCTTGAGCTTTTAGGTCCAAGAGAAATGATGGAAATTGAGTTCAAAAAATTTTTGACATTGATTTTTTGGAATTAGAGAGATATTTAAGCAGATGGATCAAGAATTCCTAGCTCTCTCTTAATTTCACAGAATCTATCTTCACTTAGGGCCTTTGTAAAAATATCGGCTAATTATTTTTCAGTACAAATATAGTCAAGAATTATATCTTTGTTTTGAACATGTTCTCTTATAAAATGATGTCTGATTTCAATATGTTTAGACCTAGAATGCTGAATTGGATTTTTAGTAAGATTTATGGCACTAGTGTTATCACATCTTATGGGTGTTTCATTAAGTTTGATACCAAAATCTTTGAGTTGTTGCTTAATTCACAAGATTTGAGCACAACAACTTCCAGCTGCAATGTATTCGACCTCGACCGTAGACAGTACTATCGAATTTTGTTTCTTGCTAAACCAGAAGATTAGGTTAACTCCGAGAAATTAGCAAGTTCCACTAGTGCTTTTTCTATCTAATCTACATCCAGCAAAGTCAGCATCTGAATATCCTAATAAATCAATTAGTGAGTCCTTAGAGTACCATAATCCTAGAGTTTGAGTACCATTTAAATATCTAAGGATTCTTTTAACAGCATTCAAGTGAGATTCTTTAGGATTAGATTGAAATCTAGCACACAGACAAACACTAAACATGATATCAGGTCTACTTGTAGTTAAATATAGTAGAGAGCCAATCATACCTCTATAATATTTTAAGTCTACACTTTTACCTTCTTCATCCTTATCAAGCTTACATGAAGGGCTCATGGGTGTGCCAATTGCTTTGGAGTTCTCCATTCCAAATCTTTTGAGTAATTCCTTTGTGAACTTGCTTTGGGTGATGGAGATTCTTTCCTTTGTTTGTTTGATTTGGAGTTCGAGGAAGAATGTAAGTTCTCCCATCATGCTCATCTCGAACTCCCCCTGCATGAGCTTAGCAAAGTCTTGACAAAGAGATTCATTACTAGACCCAAAAATAATATCATCAACATATATTTATATAATTAACATATCATTTTGATTTTTTTTAATGAAAAAGGTTGTATCTACATTACCTCTTGAAAAACTATTATTTAGTAAAAATTTGCTTAGCCTATCATACCAAGCCCTAGGTGCTTGTTTCAAACCATATAGAGCTTTATTTAATTTAAAAACATGATTAGGAAAGGCATGATTTTCAAAACTTGGGGGTTGTTTTACATAGACTTCTTCAGCAATATATCCATTCAAAAATATACTTTTGACATCCATTTAAAATAATTTAAATTTCATAAAGCAAGCATATGCAAGTAGAAGTCTAATGGCCTCTAATCTAGCAACAGGTGCAAAGGTCTCATCAAAATCAATTCCTTCTTCTTGATTATAACCTTTAGCAACCAATCTTGCTTTATTTCTTATTACATTTCCATGTTCATCTAATTTGTTCCTAAAGATCCATTTTGTGCCAATTATTGAATAATTTTTTGGTCTTGATACTAAAGTCCATACATTATTTCTTTCAAATTGATTAAGTTCCTCTTGCATTGCATTAATCCAATTATAATCATTTTCAGCTTCTTCAATAGTTTTTGGTTCAAGATGAGAGACAAAAGCACAATGATTAAATACATCTTTAAGTGAAGAACGAGTTCTTACCCTTGCATAGGATCACCAATAATTAGCTCCTTAGGGTGATTGTGAACATACCTCCATTCTTTGGGTAGGTCATTTGTACCTTGAGATTGTTCTTGATGTTCTTCACCTTTCTCATCCTGTTTGTCTTCATGTTCCTCATCATCTTGAATTGTAGAGTCTTTCAGAGTGATCTTCCTCATTCCTTCTACAAGAGGATCTGCATCATCAACACCTTCATTCTTCCTTGAAGGAAGATCGTTAGATTCATCAAAGACAACATGTATTGACTCCTCTACTACTAAGGTTCTTTTGTTAAAAAATCTAAAAGCTTTACTAGTGGAGGAGTAACCAAGAAAAATTACTTCATCTGATTTTGCATCAAATTTTCCAAGTCTTTCTTTATCATTATTTAATACAAAACATCGGCAACCAAAAATATAAAAATAAGCAATATTAGGTTTTCTTCCTTTCCAAAGCTCATAGGGGGTTTTCTTTAAAATTTGTCTAATCAAAGCATGATTTAAGATGTAACATGCTGTGTTAATTGCTTCCGCCCAAAAATATCTTGGAAGGTTGCTTTCACATAGCATGGTACGGGCTATTTCTTCTAAGGTTCTATTTTTTCTTTCTACTACCCCATTTTTTTGAGGTGTCCTAGGTGCAGAAAAATTATGGCCTATTCCTTTTTCATCATAAAATTTTTCAAAGTCTTGATTTTTGAATTCAGTTCCATGATCACTTCGAATATTTTGAATTGAAAAACCTTCTCATTAGTGACTTTTTGATAAAATTTAGTAAAAACTTGAAAAGTTTCATCCTTGTGTGCCAGAAAAAAAATCCAAGTAAAACGAGAGTAATCATCTATAATTACAAAATCATATCATTTTCCTCCTAGACTAGTAGTTCTAGTAGGTCCAAATAAGTCCATATGCAAGAGCTCTAAAGGTCTGAAGGTTGAAACAATATTTTTAGATTTAAATGAAACTCTTGTTTGTTTACCTAGTTGGCATGCATCACAGATTCTATCCTTTTCAAAATTCAATTTTGGCAAACCAAGAACCAATTCTTTCTTAATTAATTTTGAAAGTGAATGCATGCTAATATGTGCAAGCCTACGATGCCAAAGCCAACTAGTCTCATTAATTTTGGCATTCAAGGATACTAGGCATTGCATATTTATTTTGGATAGATCATTTAAATCTACCATATAAACATTACCATGTCTATGTCCAATAAATTTAATGCCATCATTAATAGGACTAGTTACAATGCAAACAGAAGATTCAAAAACAACTGTATATCCTTTATCACAAAATTGACTAATGCTTGGTAAATTATGCTTTAAACCATCTACTAACAAAATATTTTTAATGTATTTGGAGGGAGTGATACCAATGTTACCTATACCGATGATCTTTCCTTTGCCATTATCTCCAAAGGTGACCATCCCTCCATTCTTAGCATCAAGAGTGATGAATTGGGATTCATCACCAGTCATGTATCTCGAGCATCCGCTGTCAAGATACTATTTTCTGTTTCCTCCTTGGGATGCTAGACACACCTGCAAGCAAAAGTCAAGTTTTTATTTTAGGTACCCAAGATTTCTTGGATCCTTTTTGGTTAGTCATAATGGTTCCTTTTGGAACCCATATTTTCTTTATATTTGAGTTTGCAGATTTGTTAGAGAAGCAAGTGTATGACTTATGTCCTACTCTACCACATTTGAAGCAAGTAATATTAGAAGACTTGTTACTTAAAGAGTTTACATAGATATTTTTCAGATACTTTTGTTTCTTCAAGGGGTTATAGCCAAGTCCAGCCTTATCATACACGGCCTTTTGATTTTCAAGAATCATATTAAGTTTATTTGAACTCAAGGTGATTTTTTCAACTAATGATTTTAACTTGGCAATTTCATTCTTTAAACTTTGATTTTCTTGAAGCATGATGGATTTTTCAATTGAAATGCTTTCATTTTGTTTCAATAAAGATTGATTTTTCAATTTTAGATCTTTGTTCTTTATCCCTAGTTTCTTTAGTTCATCAACTAAATCACAAAAAGCTTCATGCAGTTCTTCAAATGTAAAGTCACTAGGAGTTTCGAAAATTACTTCATTTTCATGTGCCATAAGGCACAGGTTGGCTTGTTCAGTCGAGTCTTCCTCTTCGAAGCTTGAGTCATCACTCGCACTCCAAGTGGCCATCATGACCTTCTTCTTGTACTTCTTGGGATCCTTCTGTAGTTGTAGACATTCGGACTTGAAGTGTCCCAATTTCTTGCATTCATAGCAGATAAGGGGTTGGTCTTTATCCTTTTCTTTGCTCTGTTCCCCTTTTGTGAATGACCTCTTCCTCATCCCTTGTTTCCTTTTTCTCAAAAATTTCTTAAATCTTCGGGTAATGAGTGCCAACTCTTCATCCTGCTCTTCATTTTTGGTGTCATCAGTCTCTTCATCTGGTGGAGCTGTGGATTTGAGGGTAATTGTTCTCTTCTTTTTGACTTCTTCCTCTTGATGTTGCTTCATGCTCAGCTCATGAGTCATCAATGATCCAAGAAGCTCTTCCAAGGGTAGAATGTTCAAGTCCTTGGCTTCTTGGATGGCGGTCACTTTGGCTTCCCAAGTTCTTGGTAAGGATCTGAGAATCTTTCTTACAAGCTCACTGTTAGTATAGGACTTATCAAGACTCTTTAAACCATTTATAATATCAGTAAAGCGAGTAAATATTTCAGTTATGGACTCATCATGCTCCATTTTAAACAATTCATATTTATGCACAAGCATGTTGATTTTGGACTCCTTTACTTGATTGGTTCCTTCATGGGTTACTTCTAACCTATCTCATATTTCTTTAGCAGACGAGCAAGTAGAAATGTGATTAAATTCGTTAGCATCAAGAGCATAATATAGAACATTCATAGCTTTAGCATTTAATTAGGCCATTTTCTTATCAACCTCATCCCACTCTTTCTCGGGTTTGGTTGATTCCACACCATCTATAATTTTAGTGGGTGTGTGAGGGCCGTTCACTATGATACTCCACATATCATAGTCGAGTGCTTGAATGAATATTTTCATCCGAGCTTTCCAATAGGTGTAATTAGACCCATTGAAAAGTGGAGGTCGGTTAGTGGATTGCCCCTCGGCTAGAGAAGTGCCGACTTGAGTTGCCATAGATCTTTGGCTCTTTGATTGATTAGATCAAAGTAGGGTTAGAGCACCAGGCTCTGATACCACTTGTTGCCCAGCTATGCAACCCAAGAGGGGGGGGGTGAATTGGGTTTCTAAAAATTTTATGCTTAACTTATATCTTATGAAAAAATATTTGACAATAGCTAAATAACATGGGAGAGTAAAGTTAATTCAAGACTAATGGCTAAATGTAAGAATGCAAGAGAATAATAGAGAGTTAAAGAAGAGCAATTAGGCACAACACAAATAAAAAGATTTATAGTGGTTCGGTGCCAATCTTGCATCTACATCCACTCCCCAAGCTCCTACTTGAAAATTTCAATCCACTAATCTTGTATTCAACCTAAATACAAATATCGAAAACTCTGACTCTAACTATCCCAAGCTAGTCCACTTGTTTCTCAGGTACAAGCCAACCCAATACACTCCGATTCAAGGTTCGGATCAACCTTTCCTTGTTTTGGAATCCTTCCAAAGCAAAAATACTAACTCAAACAAAGTATAACAATGAATAGCACAAAAAATACAGAGAAAGCTCCTTTAATGAGCGTATGAGACTTTAAATACACTTTACTCAAGAAGAAGAAGACCCTTTTTGATTTCCTCAAGGTGGTTGGAGACTTGAATGTGCACTTGAGGAGTTGGTGAGCTTGGATTAAAGGCTTCTTGAATGCTTTGAGTGAGCTTTTGCTTAGGGCTGAAAGGTTAGCTTAAAATCTTCTTTTCAAAATCTCTCTTCTTAATGATTCCCAGCTATTTGTCCCTTTTATAGCTTCAAGAAATAGTAGAAAATATTTTGGGCTGAAATAGAGCCGTTAGACCATATTAAATGAGCATTAAAAGTACTTAAAATGGGTTAAAAAATTAGTCGTTGCGAAACAATCCCGTCACAGGGGTCGACTCATGGGTCGACTCATGCTTGGGGGTCGACTCATGGGTCGACCTCTGTGGAAGAATATCAGAAAATCAAACGGAAAGCAAGGTTCTGTAAAATTGACCCAAAACCCACAGAGGTCGACTCATGGGTCGACTCATGCCTTGGGGGTCGACTCACAGGGTGTGCCAAGTTTGTGCCATCCAAAAATTCAACGTGCCAATCATCTCATGTGCCATGAGTCGACTCATGGGTCGACTCATATTTTTCAAACATGCATATCTTTCAAAATACAAGTCCAAAAATAATAAAATTTTCACCAATGGATCATAAATCTTTTGTTCTATCATTTGATGCTTTCAAATCAGAGTTTGGTAAAATTATGATTTTGTCCCTGAAGAGCAATAAGTCTTTTTCAAGCGAAAATCATTAGTACCCCTTCAAATGCTTTGTAATCATCAAAATCAATCCAAGGAGCAACAATCAAAGAGTTTGACTTTATCAAAAATAAAGATGAACTGTATGTGTATAAGAAGATAAGTGGGAGTGCTGTTGTCTTCTTGATTCTGTATGTCGATGACATACTGCTCATTGAAAATGATATCCCAATGATGCAATCGGTCAAGACTTGGCTATCGAATAAATTTTTCATGAAAGACTTGGGTGAAGCATCTTATATACTTGATATAAAGATCTATAAAGATAGATCTAAAAGGATGTTAGGCTTATCTCAGTTACGGTATATAGATCTCATATTAAAGAGGTTTAATATAGAGGCAAGTAAGAGAGGTTACCTACCTGCAAGTCATGGTATACGTCTCTCTAAGAAAATGTGTCCTAAGATACTAGAAGATAGAAAGAGGATGAACGAAATCTCTTATGCTTTGATAGTGGGATCTATTATGTATGCCATGCTATGTATCAGGCTTGAGATAGCTTATGCCTTGGGTGTAGCTAGCAGATTTCAGGCTGATCCAAGAGAGAGTCATTGAAAAGCTGTGAAAAATATTCTAAAGTACCTAAGAAGGACTAAAAATATTTTTCTCATATATGGAGGCTCAGAGTTGAAACTAGAGGGATATATAGATTCTAGTTTTTAATCTGATTTAGATAATAACAAATAAATATTAGGGTATGTATTTACCCTAAAAGATGGGATAGTAAGTTGGAAGAGTTCTAAGCAGCAAACAGTAGCTGACTTAACTATTGAGGTAGAGTACATCGCTGCTAGTGAAGCCATTAAGAAAGCTGTCTAGATAAAGAAATTCATCATAGATTTAGAATTCATTTCTAAGATTAAAAGAACAGTGCCACTTTATTGTGATAACACGGGGGCAGTTATTCAAGCTAAGGAACCTAGATCTTATTATAGATCCAAGCACATTCTCAGATGCTTTCATCTTGTTAGAGATAAGATGTTTGATCACTGTCGTAGGTGGTCAAGAATAAAAACCAACTCAAACTATATAGATAGGGTGAGTAGGGATCATTTCCACGGGGATCTAGGATGATTAACTTTTTCTTTTAAGAAGAAATAAAAAGAGAATTGATTGTAGAAAGATTAACAAGAAATAGAATAGTAAAAAAAAAATCAAAAGTGTAAATTAAATTATGAAAAAAATAATTCAAAAAAATAATCCAGGAATTCTGAATCCACCATGCAAAGAGATTTTTTTTTTTCTATATTATAATATTTAATTCTTGTAATTATGGGATTAGTATAGTTTATCTGTAAGGGATACGAACTGTATTAGTAGATCACAACTCATCCTGTTAGAGTATAAACTATCTAAATTCAATTACAAGATCTAAGATTCAATCTAACATACCACGATCTATCTCTTCAAAGCACATACCGTATCCAGGGATCATGGCACGTCAATAGAAGGTATAGGCCATGTAGGCTGGATCAATACCTCAATAAAAAGATATAAAATAAAAGCATAATTTTATTGCATAAAAATTAAATATAAAAAGAAAAAAAAAACTCGTTTACAGGCTTTATCATATTCCTGGATTGAAGGGATTTAGCCATGCATCAAGCTCTCTAGCTCCATAATCTCCTAATATTTGATTCCTAAAGCTCTTTAATTTTTTTTTCTTTTTTTTCTTGTTTTTTCTCTGATTTTTTCTCCTTCAAAGCTTATTCCTAGACTCCCTATTTATAGATAATTTTTTTTATATTTTCTGATCACAAAAGGAGTCCTAAAATCCTTAGAAAATGTATTAATCTTCTAGGAATTTTTTTGGCCATCGGATCAAGCTTGGATCACCCAGATTAGCTCAAAAATCAGAGTTATAATCCTTATCAGGGTCGGATCAAATGTCAGCTATCCGATCTAGGTTCTGATGAAGTTCTGACTGTTGGATTGTGCAAAAGAGTCCTTAACACAGTCAAGAGCGATAACAGCCATTGGATCGCATGATGGATTGCTTTTGGACTGTCGGATCACGCAAATGAGTCCTATTCAAAGTTGACATTGAGTCTGAACCATCAAATCTGGGTCGGATTAAATCTCAACCGTTGGATCGCACCCAGAATCTTTCTCTCGCTGTGAGCCACACCTATGGATGGCGTAACTACTCCTGTGGACTGCGCCCTGGCTCTGTGGACCGACCGATCGGTCCACCGTGCACCGGAGGTAATATTTTTTTATTTTTTAAGATATTTTAACTCTATTTTCACTCTGATTTTCATCTGAAAAATTAAAAAATATATACATTAAATTTTTCAAAAATTTCTCTTCATTTTGATGCTTAAATTGCTCAATTAAATTAACATCTATTTTTTTATAAATATATCTAATTTCATATTTTTTTCAAAATCACTTATTTTTTAGAAAAATTCAATATATTCATAAAATTAGGGTTTTTAAGAAGATGTTAGCACCATAAATTACCAAAAATATCTTCAATAAATATAAAAATATATCACTTATCACACTCTCCAACTTAAACTTTGCTCGTCCTCGAGTAAAGAAAGAATTTATATTTAAGTACCATTTAACTTAAAGTCTTAAATTTCACCAAATAATTTTAAAAAGGCCATTGATGTTCAGTAGAGTGTAAATGAGGTATGTCATTGGGGTATTAATACTAGTCAATATAAGAGTTAAACTAAGAATACTAAACCTTTTTTGAACTTTTCTAAATTATCGCTACCTTTATCTCCAAATTATTAACCTTCATATGGACAAGTATATTATTACTTCTGTCCTTCATTTATTGATTGATTTTTTTTTTTTTTTAATATTGTACTGCTATTGAGTGTCTTAATCCTTTAAGCTTTCTGTTTGACCTACATAGCGAGTTTTCAGTCAATGACTCCCAAACCAGATGGCTTTAGGGCACTAGGTATAAAATACCCTTTGAACCTACTTGCTCGAATCAAACAGGCTACGAGTTAAAACTAGCTTTACAACAAAGTTTTTTTTTTTATATATATATAAAGAAACATATAGTTATCCTACACAAGTCCATAAGAAGTTAACTCTTTTTTGATGCTGGAAGAAAAATTTAGAAATGCTCAAAGAAAATTGTTTAAGTTCTAAACTTAACTCTTTATTGAGTTTTCTTAATACTTGATCCCTCGATATCTCACAACTCTCTAGTCTGTACATCAATTTTCTTTTAAAATATGCTTGGTTTAACTCAATTCTTAAATGTAATCTGGTGCTTAAATGCTAAATACTAACTTACTTGAAGACTTTTAAATATATATATATATTAAATATTTTAAAAATATTTTTTCTCTCAACTTAATTGATATTATCCTCAATAGAGTAGGTAAAATGAAAGGTGCATAAAAAGAGAAAGAAAAAGGAGGGATGTCACCTGATCCAGAAGTTTTTTTCAAAATTGGTGCTTCCCCTATCTTAGCCAATATTGCCTTCAAATTCATACAAAGCAAGCCTTGATTAACCTGAACATAATGCAAAAGAAAGTAAAAGCAAAAACTAAAAACTGGGTTGCCTCCCAGAAAGCGCTATGTTTTAAGTCTTCAGCCAGACCATACTAATTCTATCTCACTTATCCCGTATCAAATATTGGATTGACAAATTCAAGTGGATAGGGTGGGTGAGATGAATCAAGTAGGGCATTAACCTCCTGGACTTAAATCTCTTCAATTGGTTCATTCAGAAAATTCATCTTTACAAGTGATTCATTAGGTGGTTGTCATTGTGGATGAACTCTCTGATCACTAGATGAAGAAATTTCATAAGCTATTTCAAATTTTTGATCTGGCCAGAGATTACAATAAAAATCTTCTTCTCCTGGGTCAATGGTCTCATAGATCTCATCCTGGATCAAGTTTACATCAACGAATTGGTCCTTTTTATTTTCAAGATTAAAAATATTAAGATCAATGGTCATATTTCCAAATGAGAGTTTCATAAGTTCATTGCGACAATTGATTAGGGCATTGGTGGTCGCTAAGAATAGTCTTTCTAAGATTATTGGAATGTGACCTTTTGGATTAATCACTGGTTCAGTCTCAAGGATCACAAAATCTACATGATAAACAAAATTACTTACCTTGATTAACACATCTTCCACAACTCCTTTGGGGACCCTCACTGATCGATCTGCCAATTACAATATAATTTCTGTAGGCTTTAATTCTCTTATCCTCAATTTTTCATAGATCGAATACGGTAGGATATTCACACTAGCCCCTAAGTCTAATAAGGCCCTGTCAATGATGGTTTTCCCAATAACACAAGAGATTGTAGGAGACCCTGTATCTTTATACTTGACAAGCATGTGGCTTGATAAATATGAGCTTACATTAGCCACCAAGAAGGCTTTCTTGGGAATGTTGGTGGTCTTCTTCTTTGTGCATAGGTCTTTAAGAAATTTGGCATATGTGAGAACTTATTGGATCATATCTAATAGAGGGATATTCACTTTAACTTGTTTAAACATCTCTAAGATTTGATCCATATGGGCTGAGTATTTGTTGGTCCTAGTCTATTTAAAAAAGGAGCTACAGAATTGGTGGTGATGTCTCAAATTGCTTAATCCCTGATGTGGATTCTTCCAGTGGCCTGGGTAGTTTGTTAATCTCTATTGACTCCTTAGACTTATCTGGATCCTCCAACTTGATCTGATCAATTACTTGCTCATGAGATGGTTTAGACAATAGTTCATTTTGATCTTCAGATGTACCGACATAGTTGTCTACTTATTTTCTAGACCTTAAAGTATGAATTGCATTTAATTGGTTGATCTGGGCTCCTTGTTGTGGTCCTTGATTGTTCTGGGTCCTAGGATTAGCCTCGGATTGACTCGATAGTTTACCTTTTTCTCTTTCACTTACAGCCATGGCTAATTGACCTAATTGCATCTCTAAACGGGTAATAGCCTGGGTGTTGGAAGTTAGAAGCTGGCCTATGGTCTGCATGAAGTTGTTTAGTGTAGTGTTGGTGCTAGCAGATGATTTTGCTAGGATTTTCAGACTCTTTTCTAGTGAGTTAAGCTTTTGATCATAGCTGAAACCTGATAGGGTATTTGATGATTGAGTGGGTCTGGGGTTGGGTTGAGTGAAAGTAGGTCTAATTGAGTTTGACCCTTGTGACCAAAAAAAATTGGGATGGTTCCTCCATCCTGGATTGTATGTTGGTGCGTAGGGGTCATTTGTGGGTCTTTGATAGGCTGCGTTCACCTGTGCTACTTCGTTCTCGGCTGAACCCATTAAGAAAGGATATCCTTCCATCGTGTGGTCTATGGCATTACACCCATTGCAAGTTGTTGTTGCAACTTGGTTCACTTGGGTATGTTCCTTGAGTTCTAGAGCCTCTATCCTACGGATCAAAGATGTGAATTTAGCCTCTTCAGCTAGGGAAGGTTGAACTTGATATACACCTCCTCTGGAAGGTGTGTCTGTTGGATTCTCTAGTAATCTCCCATTGTAGGCTCTTTTCTGCTAGGTCCTCTAGAAATTGCCAGGCTTCTATGGGTTCTTTATTCATGAATTGACCCTGACATATTGATTCTAACATAGTTCTTGAGTTTGGATCTAGTCCTTCATAAATGATTTGGCACAGCCTCCAATTTTCTATTCCATGATGTGGGCATTGACTCAAAAGATTCTTAAAACGATCAAAGCACTTCCAAAAAGACTCACCTGGTAATTGATAAAATTGATTAATTTCATTCCTAAATTTGGCAGTCTTATGGTGTGAAAAAAAAAATTTTAGGAACACTCTAACAAAACCCTCCCATGATGCGATGGATTGATTAGGAAGACTGTATAACCACTTTTTGGCACTATCCTTGAGGGCAAAGTTGATCAACCTAAGTTTTACAGCATCCTCAGTGAGTTGTTGAAGCTACATCATGGCACATACTTCCTCAAATTCTCTCATAAAAATATATGCATCCTCGATTTCGGTGAATTTGAGAAGCATGTTTATGATCGGAGGTTTAATTTCAAAATTGGCATCAGTTTGTGGTAGTCGGATACATGAGGGTTGGGTTGTCCTAACTGGATAGCAAAGGTCTTTCAAGATCCTAGGTTCATGTTCGGATTCACCCATGGTGGGCTTAAGATCTCCTGGACTCGATGTTAAGTTTGGATCTATTCTCACTAATCGACCAGATAACCTTATCCACGAAGAAATTTGAGAATTTTTAGTTATTTTTGCAATTTTCTTTTTATTTTATTATTTTTTTATATTTTTTTTAAAAAAGAAGAGAAAATAGATAAGAAAAAATTCTAAAGATGGGGGCCTAAGAAGTCCTAAATCTAGAGATGATAGAGGAGCATTTTAATTAGGGTTAATATTTGTAGGTTAGTAGTCACGTTACTCAATGAATCCTAGCTAAGGGTAACCCTAGATCTAGACAGCTCCTAACTTGTTAAGGTTGCCTTTGAGCATTCCAGGTAAAAGGCTAGCCACTCAACTGGCCAGGTAAGTGTAAGGTCGGTGGGGGTCCCCCCGTTGCTTTCCTTAGACACCAACTGAGTTGGCCAAGTAAGCGAATAGAACCAATTAAATAACCACTTTCCTTCAGGACGTAGTCCTTGAACCACTTTTCCAGACATCAGTCAAATTGACTAACCCTAACTCGATCTTACTCTTAGGATCCCTTGTCCTATTGAGCTCGAAAGTTCTTAGGGGCCAATGTCTAATTGATTTTAAATTAAGGTTTAAATCAATGCAATATGCAGGATGGTGGCTTGTGGGCCAAGGAAGGGTGATAAAATCTCCATCTTATCTTATTTAGGGTTTGTACCCTTAAGATGTTTTATAGATTTATGTAATGCAAGAAGAAAAGATGACCAGATTTGATAGTTAGTTAAGAGTAAATTGATTTGTTTTATTTTTTAAGTTTTGTGATTAAGTATCTAATTCCTTGAGTAGATTATGTGGTGTCAATAAATTTTTTTTTTTTTAAATAATCGTGCCTAGATCCCCGACAACGGTGCCAAAATTTGATCGCTGTCGTAGGCGGTCAAGAATAAAAACCAACTCAAACTATATAGAAAGGGTGAGTAGGGATCATTTCCACGGGGATCTAGGGTGATTATCTTTTTCTTTTAAGAAGAAATAAAAAGAGAATTGATTGTAAAAGGATTAACAAGAAATAGAATAGCAAAAAAAAAAATCAAAAGTGTAAATTAAATTATGAAAGAAAATAATTCAGAGAAATAATCCAGGAATTCTGAATCCACCATGCAAAGAGATTTATTTTCTTCTTTTTTTCTATATTACAATATTTAATTCTTGTAATTTTGGGATTAGTATAGTTTATCTCTAAGGGATAAGAACTGTATCAGTAGATCATAACTCGTCCTGTTGGAGTATAAACTATCTAAATTCAATTACAAGATCTAAGATTCAATCTAACATACCACGATCTATCTCTTCAAAGCACGTATCGTATCCAGAGATCACGACACATCAATAGAGGGTATAGACCGTGTAGGCTAGATCAATACCTCAATAAAAAGATATGAAATAAAAGCATAATTTATTGCATAAAAATTAAATACAAAAAGAAGAAAATAAAAATTCATTTACAGGCTTCATCATATTCCTGGATTAAAGGAATTTAGCCACGTATCAAGCTCTCTAGCTCCATAATCTCTTAATATTTGATCTCTAAAGCTCTTTGAATTTTTTTTCTATTTTTTCTTTGCTTTTTCTCTGATTTTTTCTCCTTCAAAGCTTATTCTCAGACCCCCTATTTATAGATAATTTTTTTTATATTTTTTTGATCACAAAAGGAGTCCTAAAACCCTTAGAAAACATATTAATCTTCTAAGAATTTTTCTGACCATCGGATCAAGCTTGGATCGCCCAGATCAGCTCAAAAATCATAGTTATAATCCTTATCAGGGTCGGATCAAATGTCAGCCATCCGATCTGGGTTCTGATGAAGTTCTGGCCATCAGATCGTGCAAAAGAGTCCTTAACACAGTCGGGAGCGATAACAGCCATTGGATTGCGTGATGGATTGCTTCTGGGTCGTCGGATCGTGCAAATAAGTCCTATTCAAAGTCGGTAATGAGTCTGAACCATCGGATCTAGGTCGGATTAAATCTCAACCATTGGATCGCACTCAAGATCTTTCTCTCGCTGTGAGCCGCACTTGTGGACCACGTAACTACTCCTGTGGACCGTGCCCTGGCTCTGTGGACCGACCGATCGATCTACCGTGCACCAGAGGTAATATTTTTTATTTTTTAGGATATTTTAGCTCCGTTTTCACTCTAATTTTCACTTGAAAAATTAAAAAAAATATACATTAAATTTTTCAAAAATTTTTCTTCATTTTGGTGCTTAAATTGCTCAATTAAATTAACATCTATTTTTTTATAAATATATCTAATTTCATATTTTTTTCAAAATCATTTATTTTTAAAAAAAATTTAATAAATTTATGAAATTAGGATTTTTAAGAAGATATTAGCACCATAAATTACCAAAAATATCTTCAATAAATGTAAAAATATACCACTTATCGATGTTGTATTTAAACGAGTAGACACAAAGAATAATATAGCAGACCCATTCACTAAGGCCATACCATAGCAGCTATATGATTGCCATCTTGATTGTATGGGATACAAAGGTGATTGACTTTAGTATAAGTGAGAGATTGAAAGAAGAGTGCCCTATAAGTCAATCACAAGTGTGTTGTGATGGGTCTTTGTTGAGAATAGTGTCCCAAAGCCAATCGTCAGCCTGTTGACGGTTGTACTCATTTTTGTATATGTACATAAATTATGAATTAATAAAAATTATTTTGGTATTTTTCATCACAAAATGTTTCATCTTCTAATGAACTCCTATGTTGTGGTGAAGTCCTTAGGACTATTTAGACTCGACAAAGGAGGATTTGTCGTTTAGTCCTTAAATCTGTTCGCGACCAAATGATACGTTGTTACCAAGGATGACAACATTTATCAAGCATAGGTCATTGTGTGCCATATAGGTTGGTTGTCCTCTTAACCAATGAATGTGGAGACACTGGTATGGCATACAGGTGAGATGTAAGGGTACATCTGCACTGAATGTGACCGACTCCAGAGCTATTTCTACTGTCAAGATTTGCTCCGATGGAATATGAGTATAAATATCTCTCAGACCTGAGACTGCCACGGTGACTTGCAAGCAACTCACTGCACTTAGGCACTGGACTATCTGAATTTCTAATTCAGTGACGGAAGGCTGCTTGGTGTAGTCAAGTACTTGACTTGTCAGTGCGTGTGTCAAGATGGGATTGATCACTCTAGTTTAGGAGTTGTGTACAGTCATGTTTCAATTAAGCAAAACTTTGGCCAGGGTAGTCTTTATGAGGAGTCACAGGACTGTTTGAGTTGAGCACGATTCGGATGATCTAATCAGAGTTAACAGTTTAACCCTGAGTCGTCCTAAACACAGAGGTTAAAAGGATGAATTATACAATAATCATATTTACGTAGGTTCTGAGTGTTGCAATTGCGACTATTCGATCTATCCGATCATCGGGTACCATTGCTAGATAGTCACTTCGATTAGTACAAGAATTGGTTCCTGTGCTATCGATTTAGGTTCGAACCTGCGGGGTCACACACATTAGAGGTTCCTATCTGATCTGATGGCTGATGAAGAGTCCTAATGCTCGTGGACTATGAGTCCTACGTATCTGTAACTCTATGATTGAGAATCAGGATTCTCTGATCATGAGTCCTACAAATTTTGGGTACCGGGGTCAAGAGTCCCACTGGTTTGGGACTCTTCGATCAGGGTTACATATCGATGAATTCTGATGTCCGATTACCCATCGAATTTGGACTCAATATTTATGAGAGGTTTAATTAGTAATTTGATCGCTAATTAACTCAATTTGATTGAGTAATTATTTTTAGATCAAGTCCAATTTAATTGGATTCAGTTGGGTTTGACCCGATTAGGTTAAGAGTTGACCTAATCATCGAGATGGTTTGATCCCTGATTTGATCAGGGGTTGGACTTAATCAATTCCTAATTTGATTAGAATTTTATTGAGCCTAATTAATTCTAATTTAGTTGGGTTTAAATTAGTCTAATTGGGCCTAACTTATTTGGTTCAATTAGGTTGGTTTAAATAATGAAACCACCTTGACCCATTCTCCCTGCGCCACCTCACTTCCACTGCGCCCATTTGAATTCAGGAGAAGGAAGTTCTCATGAATTTTTCCTCATGCAAAGCCCTCCTCACACCCTACTTTAATGCACCAAATGAGTGGATAAGAATGATTGGTTGGCCATTCAAATTCAAAATAAAGTTTGAATTTGAATAAGCAAACCAATCTCAGCGCCTTGATCTTATCCTCTTTTAGTGCCCCATTTATTACACGAGAAAATATTTCTCATGAAATCACTCACACACAAATTTAGCCACGCCCTCCTCTTCTCACGCCCTTAGTGGATAGGGATAAATTAGTTTCCATTTGAATTCAAATGTGCAATTACTCATCTTTATCCTCTCACGTGGATAAGACCTTGGTTGTTGTTTTAAAAGGAAGAGAAGAGTGGGGCGTGTGCAAGAAAAATTTTGGAGAGAAAATCTAGGCGTGAGGAATCTTTGTGTGCAAGGTGAAGGTCTATATCCTTCCGAGAGAAAAAGAAAGAAAAGAAAGAAAAAGTGTGCGCAAGGTTTTAGTGAGTTCTTCAGGGTTTCAACCTGGAGTTCGGAAAGTGAGAAGGTGAGCTATGAGTGTCGTGAGCTCACCAAATTTTAGAAAGATCTTCAATATCCTCTCAAGCATGTCTGTTGATGATCTAGAGTATCTAAAGAATCGACAGACATCGATCGAACGAGTTTGATCAGCATCGGCCATCAAAAGGGCTCTACAACGAGCTAGCACTCGTGAGGAGTCGATCAGACCAGGAGCTTCGTATGGATGATCCGCAGAGGTCAGACACATTGTGTGGCTGCATCATGATGATCAGACTCTTCTGATGGTGATCAGATTGCGGCGATCTACTATCCGCACAAAGGTATTGTGTTCTGAACACATTACATTAAAGTGTTTACTGTTCAAATTCGAATTTCAAATTTAAATACATGCATGCTATATATCATATTTAGATCCTAGTGAAGGATAATTTTTTATTAATTAATTAGATTAATTAATAATTTTTACTGTAAAATACTGATTTTGAAAAAGTTTTAAAATTATCATTTTACCCCTGCACTAAATTTTTTTCACAAATGGTATCAGAGCCGGTTCTTAGATATGATATATATATTTGCATGCATAGATTAAGTTGTAATCTAAAAGTTTAAATTTAAAATTTAAAATTTAAAATTTGAATTTTGAATTTTGAAAGTTGTTCGAAATTCAAAATTCAAAAACTTGAAATTCAAAATTTGAGATTTGAATTTTGAAATTTGAAATTCAAAATTTAAAATTTAAAAATTTGAAATTTGAAATTTGATTGAAATTTCAAATTTAAAATTCAAAATTTAAAATTCAAAATTTGAAATTCAAAATTTGAAATTCAAAATTTTGAAATTTGAAATTTGTTTGAAATTTGAAATTCAAAATTTAAAATTTAAAATTTAAATTTTGAAATTGGTATATTTAGATATACTTGATCCAAGTAGCAAGTAATCGAATTGGGTTGGTTTCTATGACCGTCCGATCATAGGAGAAAAGTAGGGTTTAAAGGTCCTCTCTTCCCATTCGATGGGGTCTCCTATGACGGTAGGGATACCGATGCAATTATATCCCATGCAGATGAAGTAGCGAAAGGAATATTCATGATTTATTTTGATTGAGTTATTTTCTATTATGTAATTAGCAATAGGATTGCTATTTATGAAATGTGCTGATCTATTTGTGTAATGAGTCAACATATTTGGTGAACAGAAAATAAAACCTTTCAAATTTGAAAAATTATTTTTGAAATACCAAACCCTGACCCATCAGCCCAAATACTTAATTAAAAGAATTAAGTGTTGTCTAGTAGGTCTAGAATTGTGAATTAAGATCTAAGACAATTGCATAAACTTGTGGGTCAATGGGTTAGATGGATTAGGTCCATAATTGGGTTAGACCTAAGGTTAGCTTAAAGAAATGGACCAAATTAAAATAATTGATCAAATCTAATCAAAAGTTGAATTAGATTAGGTCAAGGATACTCTAGACTCAACTCCAATAGTTGTAGTTGAATGGGTCCATGTCTTTAACTAGACCAAGATGGACTTAATTCATGGCTACGCGATGGAACCCTATTTACTAAGTTGATCAAATTAAAATTAATGAATCGGTTGGTGTCTAAGATAAGTTTGGCAGTTTGACCAGTGGTTTTTAAGCGGAAGCTACTCGCAGTGATTTGATCTCTGACGAGTTAATGGCTTATCCCCACCACTGATCTCACTTACCTGGCCAACCTGGTGAATTAGGTTTTGATTAGATCACTTGGTGATTAGGGCTCACCCATGTCATTAGGTAAATCAGTTTGATTGATTTAGGTGCTCCTAATGCCAGCTTTAAGTAAATCCTTTTTAATCTGACTTGGTGAAGTCAGTGGGAGGATTGAAATTGGCTGGATATTTTTTTCTCTTTGATTCTTTAATAAAATCCTCAAAAATTATTAGGTCCTAAAAATGATCAAGTTATATTGATAACTGTTGGGTATAAAATACCCCCCAGCCGAAGTTCGTGTCAGGAGTGACCCTCCAGGGATTCTACCGACGTTCGACCTTCGGCGACATCTTTCCGAACCCCTCCGGTGGTCGAGCCTCCGCAACGTTCCTGAGTGCTGCCGACGGATAAACCCCCACCAGTGTTGACCGGATTCTCCATGACGGACGGACTCCATCCAGGTGTCTACGGTGGTCGACCACCTTCTAGACTCCGTCCGGGCTCCTACGGGAGCCGGACTTCTCCCCCGAACTCCAACTGCAGGTAGACTCCATCCGAGCTCTTACGGGAGCCGAACTTCTACCCTGAACTCCTGTTGCAGGTAGACCTCATCCGAACTCCTACAAGGGCCGGACTCCGAGTTTCTACCACAAGCGATTCATTCCGAGATTCTGCTACAAGCGATCTACTACGAGCGGTCCGCACCAGATTCCAACTATAAGCCTTCACCCGAGCTTCCATTATGGATGAATTCCTTCTGGATTTCTATTGCAGGCAGGCTTCGGTCGAGATTCCTCGACAAATGATCCCCATCCGGGCTTCTACGGAGATCGGACTCCGACCAAACTTCTGTAGCGGACAGATTTTGAGCGAACTCCTGCAGCACACAGAATCTAGCAGCTGGACCCTTCCAGCGGATGAACCTCTCCAGCACCATCGACATCCACTGCCGGTCGATCCTATGCCGAATTCTGTGTGAAACCGAACTTCGTCTGCGGAAAGCCTCTGATCGAGCTCCTACGGCAAGTGGCCCTCGCCTGCAGTATTAACGCCCAAGGCACCCAATGGTAGAAGGTTCGCCTACGACATCCGAGCTCCTCTCAGATGGATAGCTACCTCTCTCCACCAGGCACCTCAATCGAGCTTCGACCGACAGGTCTCCACTCCCTGGCAGGCCACAGTAATGGCCACGACTCTGCTTCACTTCCTGCGACAGATACCGTGCGGCTCCTTCACTCCCTGGCAGGCCACAGTAATGGCCATGACTCTGCTCCACTTTCTGTGATGGATTCCGCGTGGCTCCTCCACTCTCTGGCAAGTCGCGACAACGGACGCTGCTCCACTCCCCGCAACGGGCTTCACATGGCAGGCCACGGTGATGGCCACGATTCCACTCCACTACTCTTCATAATAAACTTCTCCTAGCCCCGAATGGCCCACTGCCAGGTGGTTACAAACGTCGCTATCAGTCTGTTGCACCCTCCGCCTATAAAAAGGGGAGACCCCAGATACGTTATTCTCTAAGCTCTAATTTCTATCTCAAAACTTTGCTAAAATTTCTGTTCGAGCACTCCATTCTTGTTGAGGCAGAGAACTGACTTGAGCGTCGGAGGATCTTGTCAGAGCACCTCCAACTTCGGTTTAGACTTCCTTTGCAGGTCCCAGCAGTGACCGCGACTCCCTCGACTCCAACTTCTCCGACGTCGGTGGATTTTTGCACCAACAGGATTGGCGCTAAAGGAAGAGACTATGTCTTCGTAGTACCCTTGTTCTTAAAGGAGCGCTCAACGGGACTGCCTCCGGTCATCTTCTCCGACATCCTCTTCTCCTCCCTCTACCGGATCTTCGCTCGATGCCTCCCCGCAAAGCATCCACTCGGCGATCCACGACCTCTGTGGCCAGATCTCAGGCTCCGGCCTCACCTCCAGTTTTCCAGGCTCCTCCTCTTCCTCTGGTGACAACAGTCGCCATGGAGCAGTCCGATGATCGGCCTCCGACCGATTTCACCAACACCATCTCGGGAGAATCCCGACAGGGAACAACCGGTGTATTGGTCGGACCTCCCAAGTGGCAAAGGATTGAGGAATCCATAACTTTTACTGAGGAAGATGCTCGGGGAGTTCAATTCCCTCATAACGATGCGGTTGTAGTTTCTTTAAATATAGCTAATTACGATGTGCGCTGCATTCTTGTCGATAATGGAAGTTCGACCGATATTTTGTTCTACGATGCCTTCTCAAAAATGTCCATCCTTGACGGTCGTTTGGGGCTGATTAGCTCCCCTCTGGTAGGGTTTGCCGGCGATGCTATCCCAATGGAGGGGGTAATAACTTTGACTGTAGCTGCAGGTCGATATCCAAGACAGTCCAGGGCTTTGGTGGATTTTCTGGTGGTGAAGGCACCATCGGCCTACAATGCAATCCTCGGACGACCTGGCCTCAATGCCCTTCGGGCCGTGGTATCAACCTACCATCTAAAATTGAAATTCTCTACTAGCCAAGGAGTCAGAGAAGTCAAGGGAGACCAAGCCCTGGCCAGACACTGCTACAGCATCGCCTTGCAAAGAAGTGACCAACCTGACCTCTATCCGGTTGATGGATTGGATGCCCGCGACGATCTCGCTGAGGAAAGGGGTGGGCCAATCGAAGATCTGGTTTCAATCCCTTTGAACGATGGGAATACAGAGCATATGGTGAAGATCGGCTCCAACCTGGGGGAAGAGGTGCGGACGCAGCTCATTGATTTTCTATGAAAGAATGTGGATGTTTTCGCTTGGGTTCCTGCAGACATGCCGAAGATTGATGCAGAGGTCATGGAACATCGTCTGGCCGTTGATCCAAAGCATCGACCGACGAAAGAAAAAATTCGAGGTCATGCATCGGAAAGGCAAAAAGTGATAGTCGAGGAAGTGGATAAACTCCTGAAAGTCGGATTCATTAGAGAGGTTAATTATCCTGACTGGATTTCCAACGTTGTCCTAGTCAAAAAGGCAAACGGCAAGTGGAGGATGTGTATAGACTTCAAAAAGCTGAATAAAGCCTGCCCAAAGGACAGCTACCATCTGTCCAGGATTGATCAACTGGTGGATGCAACCTCGGGCCATGAGCTTCTCACCTTTATGGATGCATTCTCTGGCTATAATCAAATCAGAATGGCGCCAGAAGATGAAGAAAAGACTATTTTTATTACTAACCGTGGTCTTTACTGTTACAGGGTCATGCCTTTCGACCTCAAAAATGCAGGTGCGACCTATCAGCGGTTGGTGAACAAAATCTTCAAGGAGCAGATCGGCCGCAATATGAAGGTCTACGTGGATGACATGCTCGTGAAAAGCAAATCTTCAACAAACCACGTCGCCGACCTCGAGGAGACCTTCAGCGCCCTCCAAAAATATAAGATGAAGCTGAACCCGACTAAGTGTGCTTTCGGAGTGACCTCGGGAAAGTTTCTGGGCTTCATGGTATCGGGGTGCGAGATTGAAGCCAATCCGAAGAAAATTTGCACCATTCAGGAGATGGCCGCCGTGAAGTCGATAAAATAGGTTCAGCACCTTACAGGGAGGGTGGCAGCCCTGAATCATTTTGTTGCGAGGTCGGCCGAACGGTGCTTACCCTTCTTCCAAACCCTCAAGCGGTCGAAGAACTTCTGTTGGACCACTGAGTGTCAGCAGGCGTTCGAAGAACTAAGGAGTTACCTCGGCTCACCTCTGCTATTGGCGAAGCTCGAGTCCGGGGAGGAGTTGTTCTTGTACCTGGCGGTCTCCCCTATGGCCCTCGCAGCAGTTCTTGTCAAGGAAGAAGCAAAAATTTAACGGCCGATCTACTACATCAGTCGCACGTTGAGAGATGTCGAAACCAGGTATACCAAACTAGAGAAACTAACTTACGCCCTGTTGATTGTAGTCCAGAGGCTCCGACCTTACTTTCAAGGGTACACCGTAACGTTGCTCACCGACCAGCCGATTAAGGCGATTCTACATCGGACAGATGCTTCCGAGAGGATAGCAAAATGGGCGATCGAGCTCACAGAATTCGACATCAACTATCAACCTAGGCCGATGGTAAAAGCCCAGATATTGGTAGATTTTATAGTAGAATGCACTATCTCGGAGGAGGTCGAGCCTGAACAAGGTGAAGTTGATGGCCTGAAGTCCCGACTGAACCCCTCTGAAGAAGAAACAGACCCCCATGATTGCTTTTGGGCCCTCTACGTGGATGGATCCTCCAACATGTCGGGCGCAGGTGCGGGCCTGATTTTGATCAGTCCGGAGGGGATCATCGCAGAGTACGCACTGCGCTTCGAATTTTTCGTAACGAATAATGGAGCGGAATGCGAAGTTCTGATCGCAGGATTGAGGATCGCCAAAGAATTAGGAGTAGATCGGCTCCAAATTTACAGCGACTCCCAATTGGTGGTGGGACAAGTCAGCAAAAACTACGAAGCACGGGAGGACAACATGGCTAAATATCTTGAAAAGGTAAAGGAGCTCATCTCCGCCTTTAGTAGCTTCAACATCAAGCAGATTCCAAGAACGAAAAATACCAGGGCCGATCTTCTCTCCAAGTTGGCTACACTGGCTCCAACTGAATTGCCCAAGGGTGTTCTCTTTGAAGTTTTGAAGTATCCGAGTACGGAAGAATCGTGGCCCATGATGGAAATCGGCCATGAACCCAGTTGGATCGACCCACTGGTGGCGTATCTCAAAGACGGGATTCTCCCTCATGATGCAAAAGAGGCTCGAAAGCTCAAAAATCAAGCCTCCCGATACATCCTTTATGAAGACAAGTTGTACAAGAGATCATACTCTTTGCCCCTTTTAAAATATCTCCGGCCTTCAGAAGCTGACTACGCCTTATGGGAGGTGCATGAAGGAATCTGCAGAAGCCATCTAGGGGCTAGATCCTTATCCCACAAGTTGCTCCACCAAGGGTATTACTGGCCGACAATGTATTGTGACTCCATTGAATACGTCAGAAAGTATGACCGATGTCAGAGATATGCCAACATCCAAAGATAGCCCGCCTCCGAGCTTACACCCTTGAGCACCCCATGGCCGTTTGTGTAATTGGGAATGGATATCCTTGAACCCTTTCCCGTGGCGTCGGGGCAGAGGAAGTTTCTCTTGGTAGCAATTGACTATTTGACCAAGTGGGTTGAAGCCGAACCGCTGGCGAAAATCACAGAAGCTAAAGTGCAAGACTTCATTTGGAAGTCAATCGTTTGTAGGTTCGGCCTGCCGAGGACCCTAATTATTGATAATGGACGGCAATTTGTGGGAGCGAGATTCATCAAATTTTGTGAAGACCTAAACATCTCCCACAACTTCACATCGGTAGCTCATCCTCAGGCCAACGGCGAAGCCGAAGTGACCAACAAAACTCTGCTGCAAGAAATCAAGACAAGGCTCGAAAAAGTGAAGGAAACTTGGGCAGATGAACTTTACCATGTGTTGTGGGTGTACCGAACTACCCAAAGGTTGCTCACAGGGGAGACCTCCTTCGCCCTAGCCTTCAGAACGGAGGCTGTTATCCCAATTGAGCTCAAACTCCCGTCGGCACGAGTCGTAGCATTCAACGAACATCACAATTCGTAAGGTCTTAAAGCCAACCTCGACTTGTTAGAAGAAAAGTGGGAGGTAGCTCAAGTTCGGATGGCAGCCTACAGATAGAAAATCGCCCGCTATTATAACTTTCGGGTCAAAAATAAAGTCTTTAGAGCGGGAGACCTAGTGCTTCGACGAGCCGCTGTCTCGCAACCTCAGGATAGAGGAAAGCTTGCCCCAAATTGGGAAGGCCCGTACGAAGTCAAGGAGGTAGTTCGGCCCGAAACTTACTACCTCAAGGAGCTCGAAGGAGCAGACCTCCCACGACCATGGAGCTTGAAAAATTTATGAATGTATTACCAATAACTTTACTTTAAATAAAAATTTTATATCCACATGTCTTCTCTCTTGGCACGAGCCTATATCGATAGGACAATCGAAACAAACCATGTCGGGAGCAGGAGGAGAACCTCATCTCGACATGATCGAAGGCCTGGTTACACTTAGATCGGATGGGGGGAGAGGCCCTGCAACGCCCATACGTGCTCCCACAGCCCTGTTAGGGACAAGAGGAGAACCTCACCCTAACAGGAGCAAAGTCGAAGGCCCGGTTACACTTAAACCAGATGGGGGGAGAGGCCCTGCAATGCCCATATGTGCCCCCACAGTTCTGTTAGGGACAGGAGGAGAACCTCGCCCTATCATGAGCAAAGGCGAAGACCCGATTACCCTTAGACCGGATGGAGGGAGAGGCCCTATAATGCCCTTATGTGCCCCCACAGCACTGTTAGGGACAGGAGGAGAACCTCGCCCTAACATGAGTAAAGTCGAAAGCCCGATTACACTTAGACCAGATGGGGGGAGAGGCCCTGCATGTTGAGAAATGTGTCCCAAAAAGCCAATCGTCAAGCTGTTGACGGTTGAGCAACCAAGTATTATAATTGATTTGTTAATAAATAAAATATATTTGACATTTTCATCATAAGCTTTCATCTTTTAATGAACTCCGTTGTTATGATGAAGTCCTTAGGACTATTTAGATTCAATAAAGAGAGCATTTATCGATTAGTCCTTAAAACAGTTCACGATCAAATGATAGGCTGTTAATAAGGACGACAGCTTCTATCGAGCATAGGTCACTGTAGGCCATATGGGTTGGTTGTCCTCTTAACCAAAGAGTATGGAGACACTGGTATGGCATACAGGTGAGATGTACTGGTACATCATCATTGAACGTGACCAACTCCAGAGTATTCTGCTGTCGAGAATGTCTCTGATGGGATATAGGTATAAGTATCCCTTAGACTTGAGATCGCCTCAGTGACTTGCAAGCAACTCGCTGTGCTTTGGTACTGGACTAACTGAATTTCTAATTCAGGAATGGAAGGCTTCTGGGTACAGTCAAGTACTTGCGAAGTTAGAGTGTGATCGAGATGGGATTGACCACTCCAAGAGTTGGAGAAGAATGAGTCGCTATATTTCAATTTAGCAAAACCTTGGCCAGGGTAATCCATCAGATGGATTTGATATTTTGAAATACAATGTGGACAACCTGATCAGAGTTGACAGTTGAACTCTGGGGTGTCCTATGATCATTTTGGTCAAGGAGATGAATTATATGAAAACTATATCCGCATGGGTTCTAAGGATGTTGTTCTACACATTCGACCTATCCGATCGTCGGGTACCATTGCTAGATGGTCACTTCGATTGGTACAGAAATTTATTCCTGTGCTACCGGCTTAGGTTCAGACCTATGAGGTCACACACATTAGAGTTCATGATCCGATCAGATGGTTGATCAATGATTAAGAATCGTTCTAGGGTTAAATGATCAATACGATTGATATTTAACCCAGTGCAAGTGTTGCAGGAGGATCGATTAGCAATTCGATTGCTAATTGGCTTAATTTGATTAAGCCAATGGGTTGAGATTAAGTTTAATTAAATATAATTTAATTATATTTGATTTGATCTTGATTAGATCAAGTCCAATTAGTTTATTGGATAAGCCAAGTGCAAGAAAAAACTAGTCCTAGTTCAACTAGGACTTGGGTCAATCTAATTTCTAATTTGATTAGAAAATTAAATCAAATTTAAATCTAATTTAATATGATTAAATTAGGTTCTTAATTAGGTTAAGATATATTTTAATTGGGTTGATCTAATTTTGATTTGATTTGGTTTGAGAAACCAAATTAAAACAAGTCATAAGATAGAATCCTAGTAAGACTAAGATTCCACCTTGCACCACATAAGCCTTCCCCACACCCTCTCTCTCATTCAATGCCAATCTCCTCTTATTTTGTATGACAAAAGCCCTCTCCCAGGTCTCTCCCACGTTCACAAAAGGTCTCCTCTCTTCTTTCTTACATGGAAGGTGGTTTGGATCAAATCAAAAAGGAATAAGTTTGGATTTCGAATTCTATGAGATAGAGTTTTAGAAATTCAAAACTCTTTCAATTTTGCACCGAATTTATCCAAATTTTTTTTAAAATTTTTATGGTTTTTAGGGTACACATTGTGCACCCTTTGCTAGTGATCCATGTATGAAAATATGGAGGAGGTGCTCAAGAGTTGGGCGCCCCTTAACTTGCCATGTTTGGATAAGCCTTGACTAGGTATTTGACCTAGATAAGGACTCTATCATATCTCTCTATATAAGATGAGTTTCTTCATAAAATTTTTGAAAAAGATAGATATTTGAGAGACCTTTGAGCCATCCAAAA
The DNA here is from genome assembly GCF_000442705.2 of Elaeis guineensis. Lineage (NCBI taxonomy): Eukaryota > Viridiplantae > Streptophyta > Magnoliopsida > Arecales > Arecaceae > Elaeis > Elaeis guineensis. The sequence goes on from NC_026006.2 coordinate 2,126,935, forward strand.
ATCAAAGAGAAATACCTTTAGGTCATGGAGATATAAAAGATACAAGTTAGGGTGTCTAGAGAGAGAAACGAGAAGAAGAAGAGGGTCTTCTTCTAGGGTTGTTTGTTTTCATATCTTTCTTCCCTCCATCTTGAGTTTCCTGAGAGTGTCTCAGATCTGAAACTCCTCCTTCTACTTTTCATCTTTGAAAGAGTCCAAATCAAGAAGAAGGAGGCACCTGATCAACCATCAAAGAAGGATCAGCGTAGTACTAGCATACTGTACTGATTTCCTGAAGCAGAACTTCTGATCGAGATTCGTGGGCTCGTGTGGATGACTCCTAGAGGTCAGATGCATGTGCGGCTTGCAACATCATCCTCAAGCTCGGATCAGCGAGGTTAAAACATCTAACTTGCAAGGTAATAGATCTGATCTATTGTTTAATACATACAGTAGATGTAGTATAGAAACATGTTGATATGATCAACATGTAGTTCATGCTATATTTATATATTTTAATTTCTGATTTAATGCTATGTAATAATCATGTAATAAGATCTTAGATCTAGAGATTTTCTAATTTTAAAAAATAATATTGATTTATTTTAGTCTTCCGCTGTATGATCTTGAAAAACTTTCAAGATCTAACCCTGAAATCCTAGATCTGGTTCCTACACTACAACGCCCATATGTGCCCCCACAGCCCTGTTAGGGACAGGAGGAGAACCTCGCCCTAACATGAGCAAAGTTGAAGACCCGGTTACTCTTAGACTGGATGGGGAGAGAGGCCCTGCGATGCCCATATGTGCCCCCACAGCCCTATTAGGAACAGAAGGAGAACCTCGTCCTAACCTGAACTGAAACCGATTACATCGAAAATAGGGGAAGAACCTTGTCCTGACACCAACTAAGGTGAAAAAGGGAACTTTCTCAGCGGCCCCTCTACGCTCCCGTGACCCCACTAAGAGCAGAGGGAAAACCCTCACTCGAGAAAAGAAAAGAAAAAGGGGAGGGGGTTAAAAAGGAAAGCAACGAACTGCATCAGCGACAAATGGAAAATAAACTACATCAAAGATACAGGGAACCTCATCTCAGTGAGGATTGGGGTTTTTATCAAAATTCTCGATCTCCAAGAGAGCTCTCAACACAGGACGAAAATAAGACGGCTTCCTCGGGGAGACGAGAAGCTCAGACCTCCGAGCTCGAACTCTGAAAAAAGGCGGCAAACGCGAGTGGTCCCGGACAAATCTGTAGCCATAAACAAAAGGATGGGTCAATGCGACGGCGATCGGATACCTCCGAACGGCATCGATATCAAGCAAGGCAAAAGCCGAAAGAAGCTCGGCAAACGATAATTCAACACGTGAGTAAAAGAGGTAACGAAAAATTTCCTTCTCATGTCATTAACTAAGTATGCATTACAGAGCCCTTGAGGTTGAAGAAGAAAGATGACAAGAAAAGCAAGCCGATGTGGCGACGACCAGGAACCTCCAGGCAACATCGGCATCGGACAAAAAAAAAAGGGGGGGGGATACAACAATAACAATAGTGAATGAAAGAAGTTTGGCAGGCGACAATTTGACGCAAAGCGTGAACAAGGTAACAAAAATCTCCTTTTCATTCTCGATTAACAAGGTGTACGTTACAAAGCCCTGAGGATCGAGGAAAAAAGAACATTACTACAAGACTTGAAAAGAATACATTAGAAACCGCTTCAAGCTTTCGACTTCTCCTTTCGGTTACATCCTTCTCAGTAGTATTTCCCAATGCGTGTGATAAACCCATCGGCTCTCGCCCCCCGCCTCATTCCGCTCCATTGTCGAAACCCCAACCCTAGGGGGAAAAGGGGGGGATAGAATTCAAAGGGCGGCGGCAGCGACGGCAGCGGCAATGACGACCTGTATCAGAAAGAACTGGAAGTACCCTGGAGGCCGCGATGACACCGGAGGCATGCACCACCACCGTGTACTTCCCGACAATCGCCGTCCTAGGTACTTCGGCGAGGTTGGCATGCGCTACTTCCACCACCCCCACAACAAGTTCTACTGTCCCACCGTCAGCGCCGACCATCTCTGATCCCTCGATCCCGACGACGCCAAGAAACCCGCCACAGCTCATGACGGCAACTCTACCCCCTTGACCGGTGTCGCCCCGTTCAACTACCTCGAAACTCTCAGGCAGGATGCACTCACCGGTTGGTTCCGTTATTAAATCTTTGTTGCTGAAAGAATTCTCCCTCGAGCCCCCTTCGAAGCTGTGGGAACCCTCAGTGGCAGTTCGGCAGCCGCCAAACTTGCAGGCCACTGTTTCCCCCCTCCTACTCCTCTCGATCCATAGCATCCTCTCGAGATTGACCTCCGGGGTAGAAGCCTCGACGGGAGAACTCCTCGAAAGGGCTCAGAAGACTGAAGGCGGTGGGGAGCCAGCGGAGATGGCGAAGATTGGAATGAAGAATGCTTGGGGTCGAAAAGGGCACCGATGGGTGGCTAAACTCTTAGACAGAAGAAAGGCATCGTCTGGACTCTCAGGCAAAATGAAGTCCCTAGAGGGAAGGAAGGGATTTAAATAAGCGATGGGGCCTGGTGCAGTTATGGTGACGGATATCTCTAGGTCAACCAATGCCCGCCACGTGTCCCCCTCACCGTGGCGTAGGGCTGATTGCTGGCGGGACCATTATGGTGTGACGCTTGGGATTACACTCCAGCGAGAATTCCGAAAGGACTCTTCGGATCGCCCTAACTGAAAAAAGACTCTAGCACGCGCGCATTAAATGCTAGGACTTCCGAGGGCGGTCGTGCGCGGGATTCGAGGGAGCAACTTTGGCTGTGAAAATTTCTCTGTACTTTCCTCATTTGAAACTCGAACTCGAAAGTAGGGGGACTGATGTTGGGTATAAAATACCCCCTAGCCGAAGTTCGTGTCAGGAGTGACCCTCCAGGGATTCTACCGATGTTCGACCTTCGGCGACATCTTTTCGAACCCCTCCGACGGCCAAGCCTCCGCAACGTTCCTGAGTTCTGCTGACGGATAAACCCCCACCAGTGTTGATCAGATTCTCTACGACGGACGGACTCCATCCAGGTGTCTACGGTGGTCGACCACCTTCTAGACTCCGTTCGGGCTCCTACGGGAGCCAGACTTCTCCCCCGAACTCCAACTACAGGTAGACTCCGTTCGAGCTCTTACGGGAGCCAAACATCTGCCCTGAACTCCTGTTGCAGGTAGACCTCATCCGAACTCCTACAAGGGCCGGACTCCGAGCTTCTACCACAAGCAATTCATTCCAAGCTTCTACTACAAGCGATCCACTACGAGCGGTCTGCACCGGATTCCCACTGTAAGCCTTCACCCGAGCTTTCATTGTGGATGAATTCCTTCCGGATTTTTATTGCAGGCAGGCTTTGATCGAGATTCCTCGACAAATGATCTCCATCCGGGCTTCTACGGAGATCGGACTCTGACCGAACTTCTGTAGCGGATAGATTCCAGGCGAACTCCTACGGCACACGGAATCCAGCAGCTGGACCCTTCCAGCGGATGAACCTCTCCAGCACCATCCGACATCTACTGCCGGTCGACCCTATGCCGAATTTTGTGCGAAACCGAACTTCATCTGCGGAAAGCCTCTGACCGAGCTCCTATGGCAAGTGGCCCTCGCCTGCAGTATTAACGCCCAAGGCACCCAACGGTAGAAGGTTCGCCTGCGACATCCGAGCTTTTCTCAGATGGATAGCTACCTCTCTCCGCCAGGCACCTCAATCGAGCTTCGGCCGACAGGCCTCCACTCCCTGGCAGGCCACAGTAATGGCCACGACTCTGCTCCACTTCCTGCGATGGATACCATGCGGCTCCTTCACTCCCTGGCAGGCCACAATAATGGCCATGACTCTGCTCCACTTTCTGCGATGGATTCCATGTGGCTCCTCCACTCTCTGGCAAGTCACGACAATGGACGCTGCTCCACTCCCCGCAACGGGCTCCACATGGCAGGCCACGGTGATGGCCATGATTCCACTCCACTACTCTTCATAATAAACTTCTCCTGGCCCCGAATGGCCCACTGCCAGGTGGTTACAAATGTCGCTATCAGTCTGTTGCACCCTCTGCCTATAAAAAGGAGGGAGCCCAGATATATTTTTCTCTAAGATTTAATTTCTATCTCAAAACTCTGCTAAAATTTTCGTTCGAGCACTCCATTCTTGTTGAGGCAGAGAACTGACTTGAGCGTCGGAGGGTCTTGCCGGAACATCCCCAACTCCGGTTTAGACTTCCTTTGCAGGTCCCAATGGCGACCGCGACTCCCTCGACTCCAGCTTCTCCGACGCCAGCGGATTTTTGCACCAACAATAACTAAGTCATAGCCTCCCATTAAGTGAGTGATAATGAGTCCATTAGTTTAATAATCATTGGAGGCCCAAAGGCTTGGTGCTTATTGACTAATGGAATTATCATTCATAGTATGATAATTTGGTTTGAGTCTTTCTGATGGTGGTTAGGTTGGCCGACCAAAGTCGGGCTTGATCATTTATTGGTTCGATTCACCAAATCAAATCATGTTAATGGTTGGACCTAACTAGATTTTTTCAATGGAGGCCAAAGCCTACTGATTAGGTTCTAGGATAAAATTAATTACTAGAAGTTGTTTAGAGAAACAACTGGTTATGAACCTATCCATAGATGCACATGGGTTGACCAACCAAAGTTGGGCTCATGTGTAGTCTGTATGGATTCTAGTACTCACTAAGAAATTAATGTAATTCCTCGAATTGGAGGTTGAGGCTACCAATTCATAAAAATACTGGAAGAAACTTTAGACTAAAGTCCAAGTCTTTAGTATTAATAATTTATATACTAATATAGGTTTGGTTTTCCTTTATGCAGCTATGGCCACTACCCTGTCGCTCCGGTTATTATTAGATAATGACAAGCTCATGGGACTTAATTTCGATAGCTAGTATCAAAAATTAAAAATCATCCTTGTACATGAGCGGATCCTTTATGTAGTAACGGATCCGGCACCTGAGGAGCCAGCCCTGAACGCTAGAGGGATGGTCCGAGATACTTATTAGAAGTGGCTCAACGACCGCACCACCGTCTGGGGCATAATGCTGGTGGCAATGAATGATGAGTTCAGTCGTAGGTTCGAGAACACCCAGCCACAGGAGATGCTTCAAATGTTGAACGACTCTTTTGGCACGCCTGACGATGTTGAAAGGCACAAAACTAGTTGTGCCATTTTCAATACTCGGATGAGAGATGGAGTCTCAATCACTGATCATGTACTATACATGATCAAAATGATTGAGCGCCTAAGTAAACTGGGCTTTTCCCTGCACGAGCAGCTCGATAAGGATGCGATCCTTAATTCTCTGCCCAAGTCCTATCTTCCCTTCCTTACTCATTTTCGAATGACAAAGCCTGCAGTGAACTACCACAGCTTGTTGGGGTTGCTGCAGAACTTTGAGAAGGACCACCAGCTCCATAAGGAGTCGATAAATATTATGGGAGGGTCTTCTTCTGATCGTCGACCCTTTAAGAAAGGGAAGAAGAACAAGAAGAAGAAGAAGAATAAGAAGGTACAGCCGCATGCTGGGATGTCTGCACAGGGTCAGACCAAGAAGCGCAAGCCTGACCAAAGCCAGGTGGAGTGCTTCTTTTGCAAGAAGCAGGGGTATTGGAAGAGGAACTGTCCTCTATACATTGCCTCACTGGACCCGAACAGACCGAAGAAGAAGCAAGGTACTTATATGATAAGACCTTGCAACTTTTTCATTTGTGATACTACTGCCTGGGTATTAGATACCGGAAGCCCTTATCATATTTGCAATTCGATACAGGATCTGCAGGTCAGTAGGAGATTTGATAAAGGCGAGAGATTTCTGAACGTTGGAGATGGAAGCAAAGTTCCAGTTCTAGCATTAGGAATCATGAACCTTGTAATCAATTCTCGAAAAATAATTCTGAGTGAATGTCACTATTGTCTAAGATTTTTATTAAATATTATTTCTGTAGGCCTTTTGGCCATGAACGGTTATCAATTTTTAATAAAAAAAATATTTGCAATATCATTTTGAATGATGTTACAATGTTTGTTGGATAACTTAATAATGAAATTTGCTTTCTATCACAACCTGTTAATATGGTTCAAACCTCTGGTAAATGCCCTAGAATAGATAATGTGTCAGATGTCTACCTTTGGCACTGTAGGCTAGGTCATATCAATAAGAACAGGATAAATAGGTTGGCTCAAGAAGGAATTCTTGAAGTAGGTGATTATGAATCGCTTCCAACTTGTGAGTCCTATCTTCTTAGTAAAATGACCAAGTCACCTTTTACTGGAAAAGGTGAGCGAGCCAGTGAACTCTTAGCTCTGGTACATTCTGATGTATGTGGACCCATGAGCTCAAATACAAGAGGTCGATATTTCTACTTCATAATCTTCACAGACGACCTATCGAGGTATGGGTATGTCTATTTAATGAAGCATAAGTCGGAGTCATTTGAAATGTTCAAACTATTCCGAAATGAGGTAGAAAAATAAACTGAAAAGTGTATTAAAACTCTTAGATCTGATCGAGGAGGTGAATACCTTTCCAATAATTTTCTGACATATCTTGGGAAGAATGAGATTCTCTCTCAGTGGACACCTCCTGGAACACCACAGCATAATGGTGTGTTTGAAAGGAGAAATCAGACCTTGTTGGACATGGTTCGATCCATGATAGTGTTTGCTGGTCTGCCGATCTTCCTTTAGGGATATGCACTCGAATCGACTTGTTACCTTCTAAATAGGGTTCCGAGTAAGTCTATAACCAAAACGCCATATGAGATATGGATAGGTCGTAAGCCAGTACTCTCGCACCTTAGGGTTTGGGGGTGTCCGGCTTATGTTAAACGTTTAATTACGGACAAGCTTGGACCTAGGTCTGACAAGTGTAATTTTATAGGGTACCCAAAAGAGACCAAAGGGTATTACTTCTACCTAGCTGATGAGCAAAAAGTGTTTGTCAGCCTTAAGGTAATCTTTTTGGAAAGGGAGTTCCTTGGTGAAGGGACTGTTGCCTCTAAGGTCGAACTTGACAAAATTTGACAGGTAAAAATTCTGACACAAGTTGCTGAATCTGAATTGGATTTGATTAGATCAGATCCGGAGCCCATTGTTCAAGCACCCTTAAGGCGATCTGGTAGAGTACCACGTCAACCGGATAGATACTATGATTTCTTGATCCGAGACAATGATCCTATTGAACTTGATGAAAATGATGAGGATCCGATCACCTACATGGATGCAATGCAGAGACCCGACTCTGAAGGTCAATGATGTATGGACATTGGTTGACCCACTCGAAGGAGTAAAACCCATAGGGTGTTAGTGGGTCTTCAAGAGGAAGAGGGGTGCAGACGGAAAGGTGGAAACCTATAAAGCCTATCTGGTTGCCAAGGAATATCGTCAATATTTTGGTATAGACTATGACGAGACGTTTTCTCCTATGGCAATGCTCAAATTCATTCAGATTATGCTTGTGATAGCTGCCTATCTGGACTATGAAATCTGGCAGATGGATGTGAAGATAGCTTTCTTAAACGGACAGCTGGATGAAGAGGTGTATATGATACAACCTGATGGATTCACATCCACTGATGAGTCTAAGGTGTGCAGACTATAGAGGTCTATTTATGGACTTAAGCAGGCATCCTGGAGTTGGAACATATGTTTTGATAGGATGATCAAGACGTATGGCTTCGTTAAGAATAGAGAAGAGTCCTGTATTTATAAGTGGGCTAATGGTCCAGTAGTGGTATTTCTTGTATTGTATGTGGATGATATTCTCTTAATCAAGAATGATGTCCCTGCATTACAGGGGATAAAGATTTGGCTATCGTCACAGTTCTTCATGAAGGATTTGGGAGAAGCTTTCTGCATCCTAGGGATGAAGATCTATAGTGATAGATCTAAAAGGTTGCTTGGTTTATCCCAGTCTACATACATAGATACTATGTTGAAGAGGTTCAGCATGGAGAATTCCAAGAAAGGCTATCTACCGATAGGCCATGGAATTTTTCTCTTGAAGAGGGATTGTCTGACAACACCTCAAGAGAGAGAGCGTATGGGTAGGATTCTATATACTTCGGTAGTGGGATCTATCATGTACACCATGACATGTACACGACCAGATGTGGCATACTCACTAGGGGTAGTGAGTAGATACCAATCTGATCCAGGGGAGAATCACTGGAAGGTTGTTAAAACCATCCTAAAGTATTTAAGAAATACTAAGGACCAGTGGTTTATTTATGGTGAATCGGACTTGAGACTTATAGGGTTTACAGACTCTAGTTTTCAGTCTGATCACGGTGACAGCAAAAGTGTGTCGAGATTTATTTTTACCCTTTATGGTGGGACTATCTGCTGGAAGAGTTTCAAGCAACACACTATGGCTGATTCAGTTTGCGAGGCAGAGTATGTCGCCGCATCAGATGCTGCCAAAGAAGTGGTGTGGCTAAGAAAGTTTATCATCGAGCTCGGAGTAGCATCCTCCCTTGTTGGTCCAGTTTTGCTCTATTGTGACAGCTCTAGAGCCATTGCTCAGGCGAAGGAACCGAAGGCACACCAGCGGATGAAGCATATTCTGTACCGCTACCATCTCATCAAAGAAATTATGGATCAAGGTGACGTCGACCTTCAGAAGATCGACAGAAAGGAGAACCTGGCCGACCCATTCAATAAAGCTATTGCAGTGAAGGAGTTCGATGACTACAAGTCGAAGATGGGTATTAGATACTGCACCGATTAGCTTTAGGCCAAGTGGGAGATTGTTGGGAATAGTATCCCAAAGCCAATCGTCAGCCTGTTGACGGTTGTGCTCATTTTTATATATGTACATGAATTATGAATTAATAAAAATTATTTTGATATTTTTCATCATAAAATATTTCATCTTCTAATGAACTCCTATATTGTGGTGAAGTCCTTAGGACTATTTAGACTCGACAAAGGAGGATTTGTCGTTTAGTCCTTAAATCTGTTCGCGACCAAATGATACGTTGTTACCAAGTATGACAACATTTATCAAGCATAGGTCGTTGTGTGTCATATAGGTTGGTTATCCTCTTAACCAACGAGTGTGGAGACACTGGTATGGCATACAGGTGAGATGTAAGGGTACATCTGCATTGAACGTGATCGACTCCGGAGCTATTTCTGCTGTCAAGATTTACTCCAATGGAGTATGGGTATAAATATCCCTCCGACCTGAGACCGCCATGGTGACTTGCAAGCAACTCACTGTACTTAGGCACTGGAGTACCTGAATTTCTAATTCAGTAACGGAAGGCTGCTGGGTGTAGTCAAGTACTTGACTTGTCGGTGCATGTGTCAAGATGGGATTGACCACTCCAGTTTAGGAGCTGTGTACAGTCGTATTTCAATTTAGCAAAACCTTGGCCAGGGTAGTCTTTGTGAGGAGTCACAGGACTGTTTGAGTTGAGCACGATTCAGATGATCTAATCAGAGTTGACAGTTTAACCCTGAGTCATCCTAAACACAGAGGTCAAAAGGATGAATTATACAGTAACCATATTCACGTAGGTTCTGAGTGTTGTGATTGTGACTATTCGACCTATCCGATCATCGGGTACCATTGCTAGATGGTCACTTCGATTAGTACAGGAATTGGTTCTTGTGCTACCGGCTTAGGTTCGAACCTGCGGGGTCACACACATTAGAGGTTCCTATCTGATCTGATGGCTGATGAAGAGTCTTAATGCTCATGGACTATGAGTCCTACATGTTTGAGACTCTGTGATCGAGAATCAAGATTCTCTGATTATGTATTTCACATATTTTGGGTATCGGGGTCAAGAGTCCCACTGGTTTGGGACTCTTCGATCAGGGTTACATATCGATGAATTCTGATACCTGATTACCCATCGAATTTGGACTCAATATTTATGAGAGGTTTAATTAGTGATTTGATCGCTAATTAACTCAATTTGATTGAGTAATTATTTTTGGATCAAGTCCAATTGAATTGGATTCAGTTGGGTTTGACCTGATTAGGTTAAGAGTTGACCTAATCGTCGAGATGGTTTGGTCCCTGATTTGATCAGGGGTTGGGCTTAATCAATTTCTAATTTGATTAGGATTTTATTGAACCTAATTAAACCTAATTTAGTTGGATTTAAATTAGTCTAATTGGGTCTAACTTATTTGTTTCAATTAGGTTGGTTTAAATAATGAAACCACCTTGACCGATTCTCCCTGCGCCACCTCACTTCCACTGCGCCCATTTGAATTCACGAGAAGAAAGTTCTCATGAATTTTTCTTCATGCAAAGTCCTCCTCACACCCTACTTTAATGCACCAAATGAGTGGATAAGGATGATTGGTTGGCCATTCAAATTCAAACTTTGTTTTGAATTTGAATGGCCAACCAATCATCCTTATCCTCACGCCCTACTTTAATGCACCAAATGAGTGGATAAGGATGATTGGTTGGCCATTCAAATTCAAAACAAAGTTTGAATTTGAATGAGCAACCAATCTTAGCGCCTTGACCTTATCCTCTTTTAGCGTCCCATTTATTACACGAGAAAATATTTCTCATGAAATCACTCATGCACAAATTTAGCCACGTCCTCCTCTTCTCATGTCCTTAGTGGATAGGGATAAATTAGTTTCCATTTGAATTTAAAATTTAATTTGAATTCAAATGTGCAATTACTCATCTTTATCCTCTCACGTGGATAAGACCTTGGTTGTTGTTTTAAAAGGAGGAGAAGAGTGGGGCGTGTGCAAGAAAAATTTTGGAGAGAAAATCTGGGCATGAGGAATCCTTGTGTGTAAGGTGAAGGTCTATATCCTTCCAAGAGAAAAAGAAAGAAAAGAAAGAAATAGTGTGCGCAGGGTTTCAGTGAGTTCTTCAGGGTTTCAGCCTAGAGTTCGAGAAGTGAGAAGGTGAGCTACGAGTGTCGTGAGCTCATCAAATTTTATAGAGATCTTCAACATCCTCTCAAGCATATCTGCTGATGATCTGGAGCATCCAAAGAATCGACAGACTCGATCGAAAGAGTTCGATCAGCATCGACCGTCGAAAGGGCTCTACAACGAGCTAGCACTCATGAGGAGTCGATCAGACCGGAAGCTTAGTGTGGACGATCCGCAGAGGCCAGATACGTTGTGTGGCTGCATCGCAATGATCAGACTCTTTCGATGGTGATCAGATTATGGTGATCTACTACCCACACAAAGGTATTGTGTTCTGAACACATTACATTAAAGTATTTACTGTTCAAATTCGAATTTCAAATTTAAATACATGCATGCTATATATCATATTTAGATTCTAGTATAGGATAAATTTTTATTAATTAATTAGATTAATTAATAATTTCTATTGTAAAATAGTGATTTTGAAAAAATTTTAAAATTACCATTTTACCCCTGCATTGAATTTTTCCCACAGTCTTTTCTTTATAATTTTTCAGCTCATGTAACGATATTTATTATTTGATAATAAAATGAGGTATTGATTCATTATTTTAGCTATATTTTATTATAATTAAGATAATGATGAACCCCAAAAATTAAGACAATGATTTTAGGAGATATGAATGGGCATATTGTGAGACCTAAAATCTTAATCTTAAATATTTCTAATCGTAGAAATATTGAGTCGAAGATTAATGTTTCAGATAGACTGACATATTTTATGTATACTCGATGGAGAGGGTGGCAGATATCACTAGCCACTTGTGTATGGGACACTAATACAAGGATGTAGGTGCTCATTTGAGAAATAAGTCCACTAAATTGATTTGATGAAAGAGAACATCTTATGGAAGCCTTATTTACATGTCAAAGATAGTTCTCTAAGTGGAAGTTGTGCAAGTGATCCTTAGACCTGAGACCACCATGGAATCTTATGCATATGAATCCATATTTTGGTTCATACCCAGGCATAGCATTAAGACATATATAGGATGTTCTGGATATGGTGGAGTGTGTATAAAGATTGTGAGTAAATCAACATGGAACCGATCATTCCTAGTAAGAGGAGATCGCATCCTATACATTCTCATTCCTAGATGACTCAAAAAAAGTCTTTAGGTCAAAAGTAGAAAGAAGATTAGAAAGAGTTTCTAATGCTTCTTTATCGGAGTCATCATTGGTTAATTAAGAATTGATATAAATATGTGTTTGAGTTTGACATGATTTCATACTCATGAATATATTCAGGGTGCAGGGATGATCGAAAGATTGAATTGCACGGTAACTTACCACTGAAGGGTATATTTGATATTTTTATCAAATTTTATATTTTTTGGATAGTCATGATACATTGCTAGATATTAATCTTGACTTATAGATTTTTAATTTAATTAAAGAGTTTAATTCGATCGTCAATTAGAAAAGATTCTAATTGTTGAGCTCGGGTTAGCTCGATTGGACCTTAATCGATTAGATTAGAATTTAATCAAATTTGATCAACTTGTATCCAGACCTACAACTAGCAAGATGTAGAATCTAATAGGTCACAAACATATAGAAATTGGCCTAGGATCCTTTTGAAAAAGGTTGATTAGAATTTTGGATTCAATCAGGGTTTCGATAAGCATGCTAGCATGTGTGGAAACCCTAGCTTCTTTGGAGATCCATTTGATCTCATCTCTTACTAATTAGCTAGCTCAATTTGATAGGCATTTGGGTCAGGTTGTGCCATCTAGAAGTAGCTTAAATTGGGGCACCACATCCCATATTAACGCCAATTATGAAGAGTCCAAGTTGTGAAAAACTCTTGGCGCAAAACAGATTTTGCACGTAAATGTTGGTGTGAGCAGAAGAAAAGAATCCTTTTGGTATAGGATTAAGATGCATATGGTAGACCATATCACCCTCCATCCTCTGGTGCATATCTCAAAGTATGAGATGGATTTTTTCTAGAATTTTTGGGGTAGAGAAAAATTAGAAACGAGAAGGGTCTCTCATGCACATGTGCAGAAGCATCGCATCTCTCTGTATTTTGAAGAGTCCTTCTCCTAATCAAATGCTTTTAAATTGAAATAATTTTTTATGATAATATTTTCATTTGATAAACTATTTTTGATAATTTTTTTAAAATTTTTTCAGACTTATCAGATGGCCAAACAGATGCTGGAATCTTCCTCACATGCGCACTCACGATGATCAGCACTCACATGAAAAGGTGTGAAGATCACTTCTTTTCATGGAATTTTTTTTTTGTCTCCTTATTAGGTGATCTAAGATTAGGATTGAATCCTTTATCCACATGAATTTTTGTGGATTTTTTTGATTTGAGAAGGGATATGAAAATATCTCTTCTCTGGTCGCACACGCAGATGAGGGTGCTGATTGACGTTTCACTAATAAGAGTCCTGCTTGAAGAAACTCTTATCTCTGATAATCTGATCAAATAAGACTTTTTTGTGGGGTGTGTATCTATCTTTTGGCATCCCTCTGGTGGTTATAAAAAGATCTGGACGCTGGGTGTCTGAGGGATTCAAATCGAGTTTCCAATTTTATCTTCGTTGCTCTCCTTTTTTTCTTACAACCCATCTTAGTTTTAGGATAAGGCTTTGAAATTTAAGATAAAGCCTTATCTAGTCTAAATAAGGATTGTGAGGGTCCTAAAAAAGGATAATCAGAAGTCTAGAGGAGGTTCTAAGAGAGTGGAGTCAGATTTTTGGAGAAATCTGACCGGTACAGGGCTAGTCGAGTTCTAGAGGCTAGAACTCTTGAAGCAAAGTGAAGAAAGAGTGTTGTCTTTGATTCAATTTCTATGTGGATCACTATTGAAGGGTGGATATGTGGATGCCTCATAAAAATTGAGATTAGTACTACAGATATTCTTCTTATCTTAATTTATATTTATTGTACTTTGATTATTATAGTCAAAAGTTTTTAGGCATTAAGGTTTCTGGTACATCGGATGTTTTGAATCAAAAATTTTAAACACCTAGTCCTTCCGCTGTGCCATTGAAACCCAACAGTGATGCAAATAGTCATCACTTCACACCAAGATTTCTTCTCATTGGGATATAGTCATGCCTCAAAACTTATGCCATCAGAAGCCTCATTCAGATAGCTTTCCATATGAAAAAAAATTAAAATTTTTTGATTTAAAAAAGGGCATTGAATGCTTATCCGATTACAGACGGATACAAGCAGAACTTGAATCAATATATTTGAAAATTAAGAGTCCTTCTCCAATAAGTATCTTAATTTTCTGATACACTGATTTGAGGGACACATGAAGAGGCATATCTGAGCCCTTTTCTGCTCTCCTTCTGCTCCTATAAATAGGACTCATTCCGAGAGTCCAAAGCACTCAAACTCTTAGACAAAATCAATCACTCTCTCTTCCTTGTCTTGTTAGGACATAGTTCTTCTATTAAGACAAGTCCACTAATTTTAAGACAAGACTTAGAAAGAGAGTAGGAAGTGATTTAGAGAGTAGAGAGAGTGAGAAAGAAAGGCTAAGGGTTCATTTGAGAGGGGTCTTGGTCTAGGATGGGCTAAAAGGCTCAATTGGTGAAGTAATTCATAGACAAGGTTCTACTCGAGTAATTCTTTGATCAACTTTCTATGTGGATCAATGTTAGAGGACTCACACTTGAGGGTCTTGTGGAATCAATTATCGACCTCTTCCCTTTCTTCATCAACTTAATAGATATGAATTTTATGCCCATTAGTTATTATTATTATATGGTTAAGGAGGTCTTAGAGTTTTTGGATTTTCGGAAGACTTGAGTTTCAAGAAAAAATTTTGAAATCCATCTTCTGTTGCGCTCTCTGGAACCCAACAGATCTTAGGTGAGCAATTTTCTTTTTGATGTGTGATTAGAAGAGAACGATATCTTCTTTGGTGAGAGTTCAGCCTTGGTGCTAAGTAGTTTTGGAGAGAGAGTTCCAGATTAGATCTAAGCGATTCTCTACTATTCCTCCATCCTTTAGCAACCTCCGTCGATCCATCTTAAATCTCAAAAAGATCTGAGATAATTGGAGCAGAAGATCCAATTAGATCAGCCATCAGAAATGATTTTCATTTGCTAGCACTCCCGAAGACAGTAGATGAACATTAGGGCTTCATGTGGATATTTCGTAGAGGTCGGACATACTATACGGCTGCAAGCAACCAGTGAGGATCTCCAAATCTATGTTCATGATTGTGGCATTCAACTATCTACACTCAACTATTGGGTTCAGATCTCCTATTATTGTAGATTAGATCTACTACTTTACTTATTTTCATGCACATCATGCAGATTTTGTTATTCAGATTTTTTACATGCATATATACATGCATAGATCCATTTATAGGATATATTATAATCAGATCATATGCTTCCATTGTAGCTTAAAATATTTAATCTGAAATTATCCCACTGTAAATTTTTAAAAATATATGCATGAACCTCTGTAATTTTCTTTCTGCTGCAAGCTCCAGTGTAGACACATCAGAAGTAGAGCTGATGAAGCTAGCTAGATGATGCCCAACCTATACAAAATTAGCATCAAGGATATTAGATACTGCAAGTCGTAGGAGATAGGAATGAGAGATTCGAGAAATCCCTTACTTGGATAAGGGACCTAAGGGTGCTCGCCATCCATTGCTGAGCTCTCCATTCTTCAAGAAATAATTTCTTGATGAAAGAGAAAATTTTTTTCAGAAACTCCACTGTAGATTTGAGATTCTCTGCTACGCATGGAGTAGTGGGAATAGGTTATGAGGGACCTGCTTGAGAAGCGGTTGGAAGAAGAAGATGCACAGTGGACACTGCTTGCTCTGAAGGATTCTCGACTTCTATTATGTCCACTGGAGCCTCTCTTGGATGACCGACAGTTTTCTTCACCCATGTACCCTCCACTGGAGCCTCCTCCATCAAGATCTCTCCACTGGAGTCTCCTTCATCGGGATTTTCCTCATCAAAATCCTCCCCCGATAAGGCTTCCATTGCAACCTCTAGAGGGGGGATCATAGATTCAATGACTGAAGGGGGATTCATATCCTCCATGGCTATAGAAGTTGATTCGATTGCCAGAGCCTCGACATCACCATCGATCAAAGCTGAAAGACCAGCCAATGGAGCCTTGGTTTTTCTTTTTCAGACCAATCTCAGTTCAAGCTTTTTCACAAACTCTGAATTTTTCATTCTATCGCTAAGAATCTGCTGGGGGTCTTGATAAAAATCTGGAGCAGAAAAGAGCTTATGATTATCTTTTGGCACATCTGTAGGTCAAATTTAAAAAGAGGATGGAAGAGAAGATAGAGAGCCACCGTTTAATGAATCAAACCCTTGAGAAAATTGCTAGCCCGAGAGTCCCATCAACCATGGTCATTCGCGATAGTTCTTCAACAAGCTGACATCATCAAACTTAAATGTAGGAGGTGCATAAAAGCATGAGCGCATACATCTCCAGATCTGAGAAATCACTTGAGATACTTCTTTCATCTGATTCTCAGACTCAGGAGTAAGGGGTAGTGTTACGATGGTATCCTCAATGTCTTAGATCTGGCATGTTATCATTGATACCTCTAATCAGCAACTATCCACGCAATCACCTATCCAAGTGTAGAACTGAGGTACATAGAGTTGAGCTATTTACCTCTGATCTATTGCACGGACTATTTGCCTCGGCCAGCCTTCCATAGCCTCAACTGATCAATTTTTGGGCATGTGCTACAGCTGTCCACCCCGAGTGGATGGGTTCAAATGTAACTAACTCTCCTAATTCTGTGGGAGCGATTGAGGGCCGAAATATCTCGTCCGCTATGACATGTTGAATGATCCTACAATTTCGAGATTGCACGATTTCACAGCTGTTCAATCAACTATCCGATGATATTCTTTACAAATCATTAAAACTCTAAGGGTCAAGGTAAGTTAAGCAATCTCTCTCAGACAACTCATTGTTGTTCTCTAGATTCTCTAAATCTGATTTGAACATCGGAAGATCTTTGCAGTAGTGAAAATTTTCTGTTCAAATTTTCTTTTGTAAATCACTCCAGCATTCTTTATATAAGGATCAGATATCCACTTTTCGATTTAGTCAAAATGAACAGCAATATTATCAAAAAAACAATAGCATAGGTTTTCTTAGAAGCTTGTCTTTCCAAAAGAAGAGAGCCACGAGATAGCTATATAGCATCCCTCTTGTATCCCTCAATTCTAGCAAAAACAAAAATCCCGTTAAGTTAATAGGGAAGGTATTTCTCAAATTTAAGAAATATTATGTTATCACATGTCTATGCTATCACGTGATGACGGTTTATAATGGAAATAGACAGTCCGCCGGTACTGCAATGAAAACTAAGTCATATGGTTAATTAATTTTTTTAAAAAAAGTTAAGATATAAATATAATTAATTCAAATCCGAAGAAAAAGTTTCTGCATTGTTTTCAAAACTTATGTTGCACATGACTGCCAAATATTTTTGAAATTATTTTTATTAATTAAAATTTTCTAATACGCTACTTTAGAAGCGGGAGAGCAGAGCTGCAGCTAAAATTCTCGTGACCATACACGTGGCGTTAAGCAATGAATGAGGACAAACGGACGATTGGACCGATATCAGGTTCTGGATAAGATCGACCGTGTCCTCCGCTTTTGCCCAGTGGTAGACCGCGAGTAGTGTCAGGTTGACGAGGAAACAGATTAATTGAGCTCCACGCGGAAGAGGCCCGGTCCTGGAAGCGATGTAGATCATGATCCGGACGGTCCTACCGGTTCGAATCACAATGCGTAGGCACCATCCTCTTAAGCGGACAAGCATGCCGGCCATTTTCTTCGCCACATGAATCGATATGATGATGCTTTTCCTTCCTTTCAAAAGGTTGGATGGGACCCACACATCACATGTCCTAATCCCCACCGCATCCGTTGGGTCTGAGGGTGGTGGGTGGAGTGAAGCAGATGCTTTCGGTGGGCACTCCGTTTGCGTTTTCCGTGGGCTGAGAGTGGGTGGGACTCAGGAGGGAGGCTGGTGCGCTGGCGGACGGATATTTATAATATATAAGGTGGTTTTCTTTTCCATGAAATTGATTAATTCAGTTGTTTTACCATACGTGACAATCCAAATTCCAGAAGGATCTCCCCTCCTTCGGATGGGAACCGATAGGACGGTATGAGTAATTTTCTAATAGATAATTTTTTTTAAAACTTAATATTTTATTTATTTATTTATTTATAAAATATTTATTTTATATACATGTCATACAATATTTTTTTCTAACATATATATCCATACTATTACAGTAAGACTTCGGATTGATGCTGATATAACCGAATTAGACACTATTAGAGAACCACTATGCCAAAAAGGGAATCTGCAAGAGAAGTTTACTCTGGTCAAGATTCTTCTAATGAAGAATTCTCCGATCTTTAAGTCAGTCAGAATTTGAAAATAATAGAAAAAAATATAAAAGTGTGAGAGAATAGGA
This sequence comes from Elaeis guineensis, assembly GCF_000442705.2. NCBI lineage: Eukaryota > Viridiplantae > Streptophyta > Magnoliopsida > Arecales > Arecaceae > Elaeis > Elaeis guineensis. The sequence continues at coordinate 2,145,376 of NC_026006.2, forward strand.
GCATACTAGTTGTTTTCTGGAATTAAGCTCACGTGAGGATCTCTTTTTTTATCTCTTTTTATATGGAGGTAGTGTGATAAATTGTTACGCCAAAATTGTTAGATGTATGCCCTAAAAAGCTAATTATTGACTAACATATTTGTATTTTCAGGACTTATATTTGTACGTGTAAAATTTTTATTATTAATAAACATCTTTTTCATTTTCAATCATGTTTATGTGTCCATGATTTATCTTAAAAATTAATAAAGATGATTTCATATATTCTCAAAGTGCTAAAAATTTGAGACCTACGTTATTAGTGGTTAGTTGCTAAATACTTCCGATCGAAAGATCATCATGGAGGATAGTGATCAATTCATTTAAGATCGATATACGGATCACCTCTCTTTTGGAAAAATAAATCTCGAGTATGCGGTGTAGGGATACTGGAGTGAAAGTACAGGTGGTATTAAAGAATAACTATTGAAAAATATATCCCAAAGCCAATCGTCAGTCTATTGACAGTTGTGCTAATTAATATAATTATATATGAATTAATTAATAAAATATTTATTTGATAATTTTTATCGTAAGCTTGTACATCTTGTATATCGAACTTCTGTGTTATGATGAAAGTCCTTAAGACTATTTTAAATTGATAAAGAAAGATTTATTATTTAGTCCTTAAATGAGTTCACAATCAAATAATATGCTATTACTAGGACGATAGATAAATTAAGTATAGGTCGTTGTATGCCATATAGGTTGATTGTTCTCTTAATCAAGAAGTGTGGAGATGCTGGTATGGCATGCAGGTGAATTGTAGAAGTACATTTTACTGAACGTGACCAACTCCGGAGTACTCTGCTGTCAAGGGTCACTCCGAAGGGATATGGGTATAAGTGTCCCTCCGATCTGAGATCACCACAGTGACTTGCGGGCAACTCACTGTACTTTGGTGCCAAACTACCTGAATTTTTAATTCAGGATCGAAAAATTTTTTGGTACAGTCAAGTATTTATGAAGTTAGTGTGTGAGTCAAGATGGAATTGACCACTCCAAGAGATTAGAGAGAATGCTTTGTGTTTCAATTTAGTAAGACCTTGTCCAGGGCAATCCTTGGGAGGAGTAATCGAAATTATCAGATTGAGACACATAATGGATGTATTGTTAAGAGTTGACAGTTTAAACTCTAAGTCATCCTCGCATCAAGGATCAAAGGGATGAATTATATGGTAACTATATCCAAAGAGATTTTTGAGTGTTGCTTTGCATACATTCGGCCTATCCGGACGTCAGGTACCATTGCTAGATGATTATTTCGATTGGTACAAAAATCAGTTTTTATGCTACCGACTTAGGTTCGAACCTATGGGGTCACACACATTAGAAGTTTCTCTCTGATCACAGGGCTAATATGAAGAATTTCAGTGGACAGAAACTCTGGTGAAGAGTCTCACTGAACAGAGACTCTAGAGAAGAGTCCTACTAGACTTAGATTCTATCATTAATAAAAGATTAATTAGTAATTAAATTATTAATTAACTCAATTTGATTGAGTATTAAAGTCTAAATCGAGTTTGATTGAATTGGATTCAATCAGGTCAAGTCTGATTAGGTTATGAGATGATCTAATCGGTAAGAGAGAAATGATCTTGATTTGATCAGATCTATAGCTCAATTAATTTATTGATTTGATCAAATTTAATTGAGATTGTAGAAGCCTAATAAGATTATGTTCATTATATTTTATTTGGGTCTAATTGGATTGGGTTTGAAAGAAATCCAATTAGTTAAATCCTAGAGTCCCCAATGAGTGGGACTCTCTCTTTTGCACCACCCAAATTGTCTCATACCTTTTCTCACCATACAAAATTAGTTTGTGTATAAAAAAATCAAAAAAAATACTTTTTTGTTATCCATTAAGGATAAAAATTGGTTGGTTTTGATTTGAATTCAACTTGATTTGAATTTCAACTTAAAATCTTATCCATATCCTTCCATATGTTGGCAGTTTCTGAAAGTGCCAATTGTGTATGAGAGAAAAAAATCTTTCTAATTGATTTTTGTACCTAATTTTCTCTGATAAGTCCCTCTTTAAGTTAGATAAAGGTGAGAAAAAGTTAGAGTTAAATTAAAATTCAAAATGATCTGAATTGCAACAAACTCCTGCCCTTATCCTGTCTTATCTGGTTTGTGCGACAATCATAAAAAGATCATAATTTTGTATGCCAAAAGAGGAGAGCTTTTCACCATGAGATATTGAGAGAAAGAGAGTCAAAAATCCTTCTTTGGGATGTGAGGTTTGAAAGAATTATGTCCTACAAGCTAATCGCATATGGGATGCGATAGGATGTTTATTGTAATTTATCTTCCAAACTCATATAATTGACATTAATATTATTAATAAAATTAATATTTTTGATTCATTATATGATACATCTTATTAATTTTAAAATTATAATAAACTCCATAGGTCTGGACAATGGTTTTAGGACCGTGATGAGATCACATCAGTGAGATTTAAATCCTTGATAGCCCTGATCTAAAATATTTCTAGTCGTTGGTACATTGAGTTGAAGATTAATGATACCGGTAAGACTGGCATGTCCTATGTATGCTCAAAAATAAGGGTGGTTGATCTCATAACCACTTGTGTGGTGATACTAATATAAGGATATGGGTGCTTATTAGAGAATGAGTTTACTGAATTGACCTACGAGAGAATTATCAGATAGAGTCTTATTTACATATCAACTGATAATTCTCTAGTGGGAGTTGTGTAAGTAATCCTTGGGTGTAAGTGATCTTTGAGAAAATTATCACACACTTTGATCTGATTCTCTAGTTAATATCAAATTTGATATGCTAGCACATTGTATTAACCCAAGTTCCCAAATTAATTTGGTTCAAAGTATTTGAGTTAACCTAGACTAGTTGGCTTTGACCTAATAGGATTGAATCAATTTGAATTGGATCCTTATCCAACTTAGACTAGTTTCAAGTGGAGAAGGACTCCTCCATGTTCACCAAAAGTCACATAAAAATATAATTGCTGACCACCTCAAATCAGTGTGAGAAATAAAGAGTCATTTTTAAAGAAGGCTCTTTATTAAAAGCATTGTCTTAGAAGATAAATCAGAAATCCTATGTTTTGATGTCAAAAAATTAATAAAATTTTTATGACATGTAGAGAAGGAAGAGTTATTCTACTCCAAGTATCTAAATTATCAAAAATTTATTCGGTGAATTTATTTGACACATGAGAAGTTGGAGCACCAAAAGTTGGCGCCCCTTCATCCCATGTAACGTCCCCTGGTTCCCTATTTATAGGAAATGCCCCAGATGGTTTCTAGCTGAGATTTTTTGGTAAGCTAGAGAGAACGGACGTGGAAATCATAAAAAGAAATTTGAAAAAATTTTGAGAAAAAAAGGAGGAGAATTTGAGCGGCAAAAGTTGCTACAAGGGTAGTGAGATTTTCAGCAAGTATTGCTAGAGTGCCCTAGGATTTAGTTTTTTCATATGTTGGAGCTAAAAATTAAATCTTAAGTTGTGTGACATTTGAAGATATCTTCTTGGTATCATTTTGGTATCAAGATCAAAAGTAACTGGGCTTTGGTGCGATCGTGATGCAAGTTTGAAGCCGACAGTATTCTTGAGAAGATAATACTGCAACGCCGCACCGATTGGGAAGGACCTTAGCCAACTTTCGTGTGAATCACCATTGGAGGACTTCTACCTTGGGATCTTGTGGAGAACACTAACATGCCACTTTTTTATTTTGATTAAAGTATAATATTCTATCTCTTTGCATGCTTGAATTTACTTTGATCATGTTTGACAAGGTGATTCTAGGGTTTTGGGTTTGGCTCGATAGTTTTATTTGATAAAGTTATTGATTTAAGTATTTTAAAAAATTTTAAAATTATTTTTCATTGTGTGGCCAGAACCAAATAGTGGTATCAGAGCCACTCTTATCTAATTCGATCAAACAAGTGCAATATAGTAGCTTAGAATTGTTCTTGTTCATATCCTGCCAAAAATATAGTATTATTTTTGCATCGATTCTTCAAATTAAAAAAAAATATTTTTAACTTTTTGTGAACCATGATTTTAAATTTTAATTATTAAATTATAAATTTATGATAATTTAAAATTTTATTATCATGGTTGCATGATGATTAAATCGATGTATAGCTAATAAGGGTGTTATGCATGTCTAATTAGATTAGAGTATATTATATTATATAAATTTGTTAGTGATATGTTATGACTTTGATTGCACCCTTATATATTTTTGGCATGATAATGTGATTGCTATTTTGAATAGTAGAAGCATACAAATTTGCATAATTTGTAGTGTACATTTTATGCACTTATATAGTTAGGATGTGTCGAGACCAGTTTAAAATTTCTCGTAAAATTATATTAAGTTGTAATGTCGGGATTCACTTTTAAATCAAAAGTCAAATTCTTACAATCAATTGGTGTCGAAGAATATGTGAAAGGTGATTTTCTAATTAGGTCTGTATGCTGGCCTGGCCAACTCTGTTGGTGTCTAGAAAAGCTACGGAGAGCCTCCCACCTATTTACCTGGTCACCTTGGTCTTCTTGAATTTTAGATGTAGATTGATTAGTGATGTAGACACTACAAAGACCTTCTTTCAAAACTTGGTTGATAGAGTATGTCAAGATATTAGTGATCTTGTTGTGCTATCTATAAGGTTTACTATAGAAATTGACATGATATTGATCAAGTATATATTGATGCTTATGGTATATTTAAATAGTGTTACTTTATTGTGCTATCCATAAGGGCAACATTGTTTAAGTATGACTATATGAGATTGAAGGGTAAACTTAACTAGAACACTATAGTTTGTTGTGCTATCCATAAGACTATATGTGATCTAGAGGTTAGAATGAAATATGTAGAGAATTATAAAGGTACAATTGGTAAAGAGTTACCTACTCTTGAACTCATAAATATTTGTTATGCTATCTACAAGATGTTTGTGAGGAATAGAGATCTCAACCCCACTAAGAAATATTAGTATGTTTCTCAATTTTCATATTTGAGGGCTATGAAGTTTAATAAAATAGTGGAAGACACAATTAGATAAAGTCCTAGTCTAGTTATGAATGTCTTTATGAGTTCTCTGCTTTTATTGTGTTCTTGTCATTATAGATTAACTACACTTATGGCATCCTCACTATCTCTTAGAGGTATCCTAGATACTAACAAGTTGATCGGATCCAACTATGTCGACTAGTTAAGAAACTTGAGAATTATTCTTACTCAGGAGAAAGTCTCCTACATTTTGGATACACCTACTTCAGATTATCTTGGGGAAGATGCTTCCGAGGAGAAAAGGGCCACATACAAGATGTGAAAAGATGACAGTGTGACTGTCAAATGTATCATGCTTGCCTCCAGAGCAATGAGCTCCAGAGGCAGCATGAGGACATGGATGTTCCCTCTATTCTCCTTAATTTTAAGAAGTTATATGGGGAGCAAAGTCAAACTACTCGATATGAGATATCGAAGCAGTTGTTCCATGCTCGTATGACTGAAGGCTCTTTCATGCAAATGCATGTCCTAAAGATGATTGATTTGATCACTCATCTGGGATAGCTGAGTTTTGCCATGGATGGTGAACTGAGCCAGGATTTGATCCTGTAGTTTCTCTCTGATTTTTTTTCTCAGTTTATCATAATTATCATATGAAGAAACTGAATATCAGCTTGCCTGAGCTATTGAATTTGTTAAAAATAGCAGAGAGCCATTTCAAGGATGAAAAAGCTCAGGTTCTTCAAGTTGATAAGATCAGCAAGAAGAAGGCGAAAAAGAATTTTAAGAAAAAACTGAACCCTAAGGCTGGCATCTCCAAGAAGAAGGTGAAGAAGGTCTCCACCAAAGGTACTTGTTATCACTATGGCAAGGAGGGCCACTGGAAGAGAAATTACAAGGAGTACCTTACAATCATGAAATCAGCAAACATTGCTAAAGATTTGTATATGATACAAACTAATTTATCATTAAGTATTTCAATGTCAGATTCTTGGGTATTGAATACTGCTTGTGGTTCACACCTTTGCAAATTATTGCAGGGTCTACAGAAAATTAGGAATATGAATAAAGGTGACTTCGAGCTATTCGGTGCAAGTGGAGAGTCCATTCAAGCCGAAGCCATAGGAACCAAGATTTTAAAGTTGCCTTCAAAAAAAGTTTTAAAACTAAAGACCTGTTATTACATTCCAAATATTGTTAGAAATATTATTTCTGTACCATTGTTATTGGAACAAGATTTTGAAATAATTGTAAAGAACAATGGTTGTTCTATATATTTTTCTAATGAATATTATGGAAGTACTTTTATTGATATTGGTCTTATATTTCTTTCACTTAATGATAATGTGCTTCATGTTGATAATATGAAAAAAAAAATGAGAGGATATGAATGTCACATACCTCTGGCACTGCCAACCTGGCCATATAAATGAGTCAAGGATTAACAAGTTATATAAAGATAATTTTTTTGATCCTTATGATTATGAATCATATGGAACTTGTGAATCTTGCCTCATGAAAAAAATGGCCAAGACTCCATTTACTAGATATGGAGATCGGATGAGTGACATTTTGGATCTTGTACATACTGATGTGTGTGGTCCAATATCAATTCTAGTCAGAAGTGGATACTATTACTTCATCATATTTACTGATGATATGTCTAGGTTTGGATATGTGTATTTAATGAAATACAAATCCGAAGTCTTTGATAAATTTAAAGAGTAACAAAGAATGGTCGAGAAACAAACTGGTAAAAGTATTAAAGCTCTTCGATCAGATCGAGGACGAGAATACTTGTCTAGTGAGTTCCTCGATTATTTGAAATAAAATGGTATACTCTCTTAATAGACACCTCCTTATACTCCATAATTAAATAAAATTGCAGAAAGGAGGAATCGTACCTTATTAGATATGGTGTGGTCCATGATGTATTTCACGGATCTTCTATTATCCTTTTGGGGATAAGCCCTTGAGGTTGCAGCATATATTTTAAATAAAGTACCTTTAAAATCTATTTCTAGCACTTCATAAGAAATATGGAAAGAAAAAAGATCCAATCTTAAGCATCTTAAGATTTAGAGTTGTCCAATTTATGTAAAAAATATTGATGAACATAAGCTGAATGCTAGATCAGAAAAATACAGGTTTGTAGGTTATCCCAAGGAGAGTATAGGATACTACTTCTATAATCCTACTCAACAAAGGGTGTTTGTTGGTAGGCATGCCATTTTTTTGGAGAAAGAGTTTATCCAAGAAGGAGAAAATGAGAGATCTGTTGAACTTGAAGAAGTTCAAAATCTACAATCCATCCAAGATTCACCAGATGGTTCTCAACCAGATGTGACCATTGTTGAGGTACAGTCACTACCACTATAAAAAATATCACTTTTTGTGATGAATTTATTTACGATGAAAATATATTTCATCATAAATAAAGATATTTACGATGCAAATCAAAATTTATCACTAATAATTATTTATTTATGATAAAAATTATTTTTTATTATAAATAGATGAATATTTATGATAAAAAAAATTTCATCATAATTACACATTATTTACGATAAAATTTATCATCATAAATAATAAAATATTTATTTTAATTTTAAATTTTTAAATATTAACGATGAAAATAGTTTCATCATAAATAATGAAAGTATTTGTAATAAAAATTAAATTTTTATCACAAATACTCTTTATTTACAATGAAATTTTTTTATCACTAATATTTAAAAAAATAAAAAGTTTTAAAAATTTAATAATTAAAGATTACTTACGATAAAATATTTACATCGTAAATAATAAAGTATTGATGATGAAAACTTAAAGTTCATTATAAATATGTAATTATTTATGATGAAAATTTTTTATCCCTAATATGTTAAAAAAATAAGAAATTTAAAAAATTTAGAAATTAAAAATTATGCATCATTAATTATGAAGTATTGACAATAAAAATTAAATTATTTATGATAAAAATTTTTCATCTCTAATACATAAGAAAAAATAAAAAAATAAAAAAATTTAAAAATTACTGATTAGTTATGATGAAAATATTACATCATAAATAATGAGTATTTATGACAATTACTCATTATTTATGATTAAAAATTTTACATTAGCAATAATATAAATTTTTTGTGATGAATAAGACTTTTCTGTCATAAATAAATTTTATTTACAACTAAATTTTTTTGTTAGTAATAAGATAAGAAAAATTAAAAATTTTATATTTTTAGATATTTGTGATGTAAATTTGTATCACAAATAATTTAACTATTTATGATGAAATTTGATTTTATGTCACAAATAAAAGTTATTACCGATGAAAAATTTCATCGTTAATACATTAAAAAGTTAGATAAATTAAAAACTTAAAACATAAAAATTATTTATGATTGAAAGATTAACGTCGTAGATAATCAAAATATTTACGATGAAATACTAATTTTTTATCAAAAAATATTAAGAAATTATGATGAATCTTTGCATTGCTAATAATTAAGAAATTAAAAAAATATAAAATTTTAAAAAGTTAGGTATTTGCGACTTAAGAACAAGTTTCGTCGCTAATAATCGACTTTTAATGACAAAATTTTTTAATCATAAATAATTAAAAGATGAAAAATTAAAATAAATTATCAAATATTTATGATAAAAATATTTTTATCGCTAATAGTTTCAGTATTAGCGACACAAAACTATATTTTTGTCCCCAATAGTTGATTTTTTAAAAATAAAAAATAAAGATAATTTGTGATGAAAACTATCATCATGAATAATAAATTATTTACGATGATAAATCATAATATCATCACAAATTATTGGTTATTTATGATAAAATTTTTTTATCGCTAATAGCTGAAAAATATAAAATTTTAAATTTAAAAAAATTAAAGTATTAGCAACTTAAAAGAAGTACTATCATTAGAAGTGGTTTTAGCGACGTAAAATTTTGTCGCTAAAGTTTAAAAAAGATTTAAATCTTCATTAAGTTTTCATATTAAGGGATATATATTATAATAATTTTTTTTTATGTTTATAAAAAGTTATAAGATAATTTTAAAAAATAATATGTTCAAAATAAAAAAATCTTGGTGCAAATGATGGGGCACATGAAAAGTTATATATAATTTAACTTCAACCAAGAAATGTTCATGTATCTAGTTATGTAAATATCTTACCATTAGACTCTTGAAATTTATATAGGAATCTTTGCTTGATTTCCTTCATATATGAGCTCTGCAAGCTGGGGAATGTAGTGCCCTAGTAAATTACATGATTTGATTTCAACGATAATCGATATTTAGATAATTTGATTTTGATACCATATGACTGATCAAATGGATAGGATTAACTTGGATTTCCAACTAAAAGAATAATCACAAAATCGGATCAAATTTAAAAAAACCCCAAACCATAATAAGATAAAATTAGAAGTGTTTTGGACTTCTGAGCAGATCTAAGCATATGTAATCAAAGAACAACCCATCGATCCCCACGCAATGCTCTCATCTGTGGATACTTGTGGATTTTCGAAGGAAAACAGAAAAAATGACCGCATCACCGACGATAGTGGACTCGATGACCTAAGCTATCATGAAGCTCCGATTTTCACTAACTCGACGATCACAGGTTCCATCTCTGCCAAACCCAACAGCCAGAGCTTGGAGGGAAGGGAGGCAGGGGCGGCAGCGGTGGTAGAGTGGAAGACAAACCCCAGGGAGTGGACACGGTTTGGTCTTGCTCCAGGAGTAGGCATTGAGTGTGAGATTTGGATTGTTGCTTCGTACCAAAAATGTATACACACATATATATACATACACACACACATATACATACATATATATATACACACATACACACACATATATACATATTATTATTGCATTATCTAAATTAAGAGAAGAATGAAAAATGAATGGAAGAAAATAATATAGAGAACAAGACATATTTTAAATTTCTCATTTAAAAAAAATCTTCTTTGAGTGAGAAAATTTTTTTATTGATTATTAGTGACGGTAAATAATTTTCATCGCTAATTAATTCATGATAAAATAATATTTTTCATCATAAATAATAATTTTTTGGGGCGTTAATTTTTTAGCAGGAATTTTTTTTATGGCAAAAACTATTAGCGATGGAAATCTTTAAATTTTCATCGATAATAAGCTAAATAGTGATGAAAATCTCATTTTCATCGAAAATAATAATTTCTGGGGTGTGAATTTTTTCAGCAGAAAAATTTTTATGGCGAGAACTATTAGCGACGAAACTTAGTTTTTATCACAAATAATTATTCATTCAAATTATCGATGATGAAAAAAATTATTAGCGATAAAAATTTTCGTCGCTAATACCCTATGTCCCGTCAAGTCCCATCGAAAATTCATTTTTCTTCCTCTTCCCCCTGGGTATTTTCTCTTTGCGCCCGCATCCCGAGCTCCTTCCCCTCCGGCATCCCGAGCTCCTTCCCCTCCAACGTCCCCCATCCCGACCTCCTCCGCCGCCACCACTGATAAGTATCTTTTTTTTTTTTTGGGGTGTGCAGCGGCCGGAGGTCGACGTGCCGTGCCCGGAGGCCGATGGCCATGTGGCGCCTGTGGGCCGTCACGTGCCGTGGCCGGCATGCCGGGATGATCGCCTAGTCGGGACAACAGCCTGCGGTCGCATGGGGCTTGCAGGCCTGCAGGCCGCCGCATGCCGCGGCCAGCCGCCTAGGCCGGGAAGATGGCCCGTGGTCGCGTGCTGCGGCCGACGTGCCGAGACGGCCGACGTGTCAAGACGGCAGCCCATAACCGCATGAGGCCTGCGAGCCGCCGCATGCCGAGACAGCTGCCTGGGTCGGGATGGCGGCCCACGATCGTGTGGGGCCTACAGGCCACCGCATGCTGCGGCCGGCATGCCGGGATGGCCTCCTGGCTGGGACGGTGGCCCGTGGCCGCAAGGGGCCTGCGGGCCACCGCGTGCCTTGGCCGACATGTCGGGATGACTGCTTGGGTCGGGATGGTGGTCCGTGGCTGCGTGGGGCCTGCGGGCCACCGCATGCTACGATCGATGTGCCGGGATGGTTGCCTGATCGGGATGGCGGCCTGTGGCAGCGTGGGGCCTGTGGGCCGTCGCGTGCCACAACCGGCATGTCAGGATGGCGGCCCGCGGCCACGTGGGGCCTATGGGTTGTGTATCGAAGATGATAAATTTGAAGCAGGTTCGGTCGGGCTGGTGCGGGTCGGGTTGGGTCGAGCTGGGGCGAGTCGGGTGGAGCGAGGGCGGGGTGGGTCGGTGGAGCCGGGGTGGGTCAAACTAGGGCTGGTAACGACGGAGCTGGGGCAGGGTGGGTCGGGTCGGGCTGGGGCTGGTCGGGTGGAGTCGGGTTGGGTCAGGTCGGGTCGGGTCAGGCTGGGACAGGGTGGCTCGGGCCGTGTCCGAAAGGCTGGGGCAAGTCGGGTGGAGCAGGGTTAGGTCGGGCTGGGGCTGGTCAGGTGGAGTCGGGTCGGGCTGGGGCTGGTCGGGTGGAGTCGGGTCGGGTCGGGCTGGGGCTGGTCGGGTGGAGTAGGGTCGGGTCGGGCTGGGTTGGGTCAGGCTGGGATGGGGCGGGTCGGGCCAGGATGGGGCGGGTCGGGTGGAGCTTGGTTAGGTCGGGCTGGGGCAGGTCGGGTGGAGCTGTGCCGGGTCGGGTCGGGTCGGATCCGTGCTGGGCTGGGCTAGGGCACCTAAATTATTATGATTGTTGCATATTATTATAATTTGTTGCATATTATTTTTCAGTGTTACTGCTGAAGTTAGTTAATTATTTGACTGATTATTTTTTCACTAACACAATACACATTGTTGTTTCTTATTATAATTAAATTATTTTATATACTATTTTGTATGCTGCTAAAATGATAAGTAAAAAAGATATTTCTATTTTAGAAAAAAAATTATTGAAATTTTTGATCAAGAAATTTCAATATGTAGTTATTTCTTTTTGATAAATTACTAATCCATCTTCGAATGCACGTTCAGAGATGGTATTTGAATTACATTGAGCCATAGATTTTCATTCAAGCTTCGATCTTCATCAAGATCGAAATTTGGATATCTTGTATTCAAGCTTTTTAAAAAAATAATAATAATAATATTATTAATAGTTGATATTTTATTTCATTATGTGGTATTCAATAGTTATTTGTCCATTGTTCTCCGGGTATGTGGTGGATAGGGTACGTGGGCACCATATCCATATCATATACTTGGAAAACTATGGAGAGATGCTGTCGAAATTTTTATAAAAATGAGATAAAATATTTACTAATAATAATAATGAGATTATTATTTTTCTGAAAAGGATAGGGCCACATATGTTAGTAATGATTTGAAAAATATAGGATCATGCATTTTTACTTCATAAAGGGATAGGGCCACACATTTTTTGTGTTAATGTTCAGTCTGCTTGTCTTTTTTAATATATATTATTTTGTATAAAGTGATCCAGATCTGGATCTAAGTCTGGATTTTGGCTGGAATTTGGAATGCGATTTAGTCCGAAATTCAGATCGGGATTCTGAATACCATGGAACTTTTTTTGATTGTTAATGATTTTGTGTTTATTGTTAGATGAATATCAATAAAAGTTAGATGAATGCTAGAAAATTTTTTTTACCTGAATATCAAAAAGGAGTTCAAAATTTTATTGATTTTGTACGGCATAAGACTGACAATGCTAGTCGAATAAAATATCCATGTAAGAGATGTGTCTGAAGGAACCAGATCTAGGGTTTTAGGGTTAGATCTTGAAACTTTTTCAAGATCATACAGCGGAAGACTAAAATAAATCAAAATTTATTTTCTAAAATTAGAGAATCTCTAGATCTAAGATCCTATTACATAATTATTACATAGTATTAAATCAAAAATTAAAATATATATATATACAGTATGAACTACATGTTGATCATATCAACATGTTTCTATACTACATCTAATGTATGTATTAAACAATAGATCAGATCTATTACCTTGCAAGTTAGACGTTCTAACCTCGCTGATCTGGGCTTGAGGATGATGTTGCAAGCCGCACATGCATTCAGCCTCTAGGAGTTGTCCACATGAGCCCACGAATCTCGATCAGAAGTCCTACTTCAGGAAATCAGCACAGTATGCTAGTACTGCGCTGATCCTTCTTTGATGGTTGATCAGGTACCTCCTTCTTCTTGATTTGAACTCTTCCAAAGATAGAAAGTAGGAGGAGGAGTTTCAGATCTAAGATACTCTCAAGAAACTCAAGATGGAGGGAGGAAAGATATGAAAACAAACAACCCTAGAAGAAGACCCTCTTCTTCTTCTCGTTTCTCTCTCTAGACACCGTATCTTGTGTCTATTATATCTCCATGACCCAAAGGTCTTTCTCTCTAATTTTTGGATGACCTAAAGGCCTCTCAAATCTCTATCGTTTTTAAAAATTTCATGAAGAAACTCATTTTATACAGAGAGATATGATAGAGCCCTTGTCTAAGTCAAATACCTAGTCAAGGCTTATCCAAACATGGCAAGATAAGGGGCGCCCAACTCTTGAGCACCTCCTCCTTATTTTCATGCATGGATCATTAGAAAAGGGTGCATAATATGTACCCTAAAAGTCATAAAAATTTCAAAAAAAATTTGGATAAATTTGGTGCAAAATTGAAAGAGTTTTGGATTTCTAAAACTCTATCTCATAGAATTCGAAATCCAAACTTATTCCTCTTTGATTTGATCCAAACCACTTTCCATGTAAGAAAGAAGAGAGAAAATCTTTTGTGAATGTGGGAGAGACCTGGGAGAGGGCTTTTGTCACACAAAATAAGAGAAGATTGGCATTGAATGAGAGAGAGGGTGTGGGGAAGGCTTATGTGGCGCAAGGTGGAATCCTAGTCTTACTAGGATTCTATCTTATGACTTGTTTTAATTTGGTTTCTCAAACCAAATCAAACCAAAATTAGATCAACCTAATTAAAATAGATCTTAATCTAATTAAAAATCTAATTTAATCAGATTAAATTAGATTTAAATCTGATTTAATTTTCTAATCAAATTAGAAATTAGATTGACCCAAGTCCTAGTTGAACTAGGACTAGTTTTTTCTTGCACTTGGCTTATCCAATAAATCAATTGGACTTGATCCAATCAAGCTCAAATTAAATCTAATTAAATCATACTTAATTAAACTTAATCTCAGCCTATTGGCTTAATCAAATTAAGCCAATTAGCAATTAAATTGCTAATCGATCTTCCTGTAACACTTGCACTGGGTTAAATGTCAATCGTATTGATCATTTAACTCTAGAATGATTCTTAATTATTGATCAACCATCCGATCGGATCATAAACTCTAATGTGTGTGACCTCATAGGTCTAAACTTAAGTCGGTAGTATAGGAATAAATTTTTGTACCAATCGAAGTGATCATCTAGCAATGGTACCCGACGATCGGATAGGTCGAATGTGTAGAACAACATCCTTAGAACCCATGCGGATATAGTTTTCATATAATTCATCTCTTTGACCAAAATGATCATAGGACACCTCAGAGTTTAACTGTCAACTCTGATCAGGTTGTCCACATTGTATTTCAAAATATCAAATCCATCTGATGGATTACCCTGGCCAAAGTTTTGCTAAATTGAAATACAGCGACTCATTCTTCTCCAACTCTTGGAGTGGTCAATCCCATCTCGATCATACTCTAACTTCGCAAGTACTTGACTGTGCCCAGAAGCCTTCCATCCCTGAATTAGAAATTCAGTTAGTCTAGTATCAAAACACAGTGAGTTGCTTGCAAGTCACTGAGGCGATCTCAGGTCTAAGGGACACTTATACCTATATCCCATCAGAGACATTCTCGACAGCAGAATACTCTGGAGTTGGTCATGTTCAATGATGATGTACCAGTATATCTCACCTGTATGCCATACCAGTGTCTTCACACTCTTTGGTTAAGAGGACAACCAACCCATATGGCCTACAGCGACCTATGCTCGATAGAAGCTGTCGTCCTTATTAACAGCCTATCATTTGGTCGTGAACTGTTTTAAGGACTAATCGATAAATTCTCTCTTTATCGAATCTAAATAGTCCTAAGGACTTCATCATAACAACAGAGTTCATTTGAAGATGAAAGCTTATGATGAAAATGTCAAATATATTTTATTTATTAACAAATCAATTACAATACTTGGTTGCTCAACCATCAACAGCTTGACGATTGGCTTTTTGGGACATATTTTCCAACAACTCCCACTTGTCCTAAAGCCACTCGACACAGTATCTAATACCCAACTTCGACTTGTAGTTGTTGAACTCCTTTATCGCCAGGGCTTTAGTGAAGGGTCGGTCAATTGAAAGAATTTCAGCTTGTTTCACTAAGGACTGATTTTCCAATTTCAGCTCTTTGTTTTTCTTCCCTAGTTTCTTTAATTCATCAATTGAATCATAGAATGCTTCATGCAATTCTTCAAAAGTAAATTCACTAGTGGATTCAGAAGTTACCTCATTTTCATGTGCCATCAGGCACAGATTGGCTTGTTCGGTTGAGGTTTCCTCATCGGAGCTTGAGTCATCACTCGCACTCCAGGTCGCCATCATTGCCTTCTTTTTGAATTTCTTTGGACCTTTCTTCAATTGAGGACATTCGGATCTGAAATGTCCTGGCTTCTTGCACTCGTAGCATATAGGGGTTTGATCTTTCTCCTTTTCTATGCTTTGATCCCCTTTTGTGAATTTCTTTCTCATCTCCTGTTTCCTTTTTCTTAGAAACTTCTTGAATTTCCGGGTGATGAGAGCCATCTCCTCATCCTGATCTTCATCTTCAGAGTCATCTGTTTCATAATCAGGTGAAGTTGTGGATTTGAGGGCAATGGTTCTTTTCTTTTTGATTTCATCCTCTTGATGTTGCATCATGCTAAGTTCATGAGTCATCAAGGATCCAAGAAGCTCTTCTAGAGGTAGAGTGTTCAAGTCCTTTGCTTCTTGGATGGCAGTCACCTTGGCTTCCCATGTTCTTGGCAGTGACCTGAGAATCTTCCTTACAAGTTCACTGTTAGTATAAAATTTGCCAAGACTCTTTAAACCATTGATTATATCAGTAAAACGAGTAAACATAGCAGTTATGGACTCATCATGCTCTATTTTGAACAATTCATATTTATGTATAAGCATGTTTATTTTAGACTCTTTTACTTGATTTGTTCCCTCATGGGTGACTTCTAACCTATTCCATATTTCTTTAGCAGATGCACAAGTAGAAATGCGATTAAATTCACTAGCATCTAGTGCACAATAAAGAACATTCATAGCTTTGGCATTTAATTGTGCCAATTTCTTGTCAACCTCATCCCATTCTTTCTCGGGTTTGGTTGACTCCTCACCATCTATAATCTTGGTGGGTGTGTGAGGATCATTCACTATGATACTCCACATATCATAGTCGAGTGCTTGTATAAAAATCTTCATCCGAGCTTTTCAATAGGTGTAATTAGACCCATCGAAAAGTGGAGGTCGGTTTGTTGATTGCCCCTCGACTAGAGAAGTTCCAACATGGGTTGCCATAGATCTTTGGCTCTTTGATTGTTAGATCAAAGAAGGGCTAGAGCACTTGCTCTGATACCACTTGTTGCCCAGCTATGCAACCCAAGAGGGGGGGTGAATTGGGTTTCTAAAAATTTTAAGCCCAACAGATAATTTATGAAGAACAAAACAATGGCTTTAAATCAATATTAATTACCTAAAGCAGTATTGCAAGGATATAATAAAGAAATAAGATAAAGCAATAAAGCACACCACAAACACAAGGATTTATAGTGGTTCGGTGCTAACCTTGCACCTACATCCACTCCCCAAGATCCCACTTGGGAATTTCAATCCACTATCCTTTGTATTCAACCCGAATACAAAACGTCGGAAACTCCGACACTAGCTATCCCAAGCTAGAATACAAGACGTCGGAAACTCTGACCCTAGCTATCCCAAGCTAGAACACTTGTTTCTCGGGTACAAGCAAACCCAAAACACTCCGATTTCAGGTTCGGATCAACCTTTCCTTGTTTTGGAAAACCTCCAAAAACAAGAGCAAAAACTCACAAAGAGTAAGAATATTTAGAGCACAGATGAATACAATAACAGCTCCTTAAATGAGCAAATATAACAATAAAAGCTTTACTCAAATGAAGAACCACTTTTTCAGAATTACTCAAAGTGGATGAACGCTTGAGAAGAGGTTGATTGTTGATTGAAGATCTCTTGAAAGCTTTGAACGATCTCTAGATCAAGGTTGAAACAATAGGCGTGAAGAATTCTCTCCTTGAAAGATCTAGCTTTTCTCTTTCACAATCTCTCTGGTATATTGTGGATCCTCTCTCTTTTTCTCTATGGATATTTCGTTGATCTCAGGCTTTTTCTTGCAAATTTTGGATCCTCTCTTCTGTTCTTCTCTTTTTCCTCTCTTTTTCTTCACTTTCTCATCTTTTTGATTTCACGTTTGATCCGCTATTTAATCTGCAATTTCTTTCATCAAATTAAGCATTTTGTAGCATTAGAAGTAAGAGAAAACAATTTAGGCAGATAAAGAGCCGTTAGAGGATTTTTAGGAAGCATAAATGGCAATTAAAACGGGCAAAAAAATAGCCGTTGCTGACATTTCCCGTCGCAGGGGTCGACTCATGAGTCGACTCATGCTTCAGGGGTCGACCTCTGTTGCAAAAACCAGAGAATGCTTTTTTGGAATTTCTTGGCTCAAATTAGCAGGGGTCGACTCATGAGTCGACTCATGCCTTGTGGGTCGACTCATGAGTCGACTCACAGGTCGTGCCAAGCCAGAAAACTAGCGTGCCAAGGAGAATTTTTGCGTGCCAATCAGCTCACAGTGCCATGAGTTGACTCATGAGTCGACTCATGCACTTCAAACCTTCATAACTTCAAAAATATAAGTCCAAACACAATGAAATTTTTACCAATAGATTTCAAATCATTTGTTCTACCAAATGGTACTATCAAATCAGGATTTTAGTAAAATTATGATTTTGCCCTTGAAGAGCATAAGAACTTTTTCATTTTAAAATATTGTATTCCTTCAATCTACTTTGTAATCATCAAAATCAATCTAGGAGCAACAGTTCTTCAATTCACAATCCTAGAACCTAATCAAACAACTTCTTAATTCTTAATTAAGTTTTGGACTGAGGGTTGGGTTCGACTTTTCAAAAAATAATTTTTATATTTGTAAAATAATTTTATAATATGATTTTACCAACCATATTGCATGTTTGATTCATAATCAAGATACAAGTAAAATAAACATGAAACTACTTTAGATCTAATCTAAACAGGTTCATGTAATTGAAACAATTTCAACTTTAAACAATTTCTTTGCACAAAAATTATTAACAAAGAGATTTTATTTCAGATTTAAACATCTTTTAAATCTAATAAATTATAAATTTAATCTAGATCATATCTAACAAATTTATGATTAAAGATAGATCTACACAAACTAGGACAACCTTTGCACTGTAAGGGGTAAACCTTACAGCAGGACAACCTTGCAGTTCGTGATTGATCTATAATTTTAATTTTAAATTTAATAATTAGATTATAAATTAGATCTAATCTAAGAAATAATCTAAGCATGTATAAATAATCATGTAATAAAGAACCTAGCTCTGATTCCAATTGAAGGAACCAGATCTAGGGTTTCAGGGTTAGATCTTGAAACTTTTTCAAGATCATACAGCGAAAGACTAAAATAAATTAAAATTTATTTTTTAAAATTAGAGAATCTATAGATCTAAGATCCTATTACATGATTATTACATAGTATTAAATCAAAAATTAATATATATATATACAGTATGAACTACATGTTGATCATATCAACATGTTTTTATACTACATCTAATGTATGTATTAAACAATAGATCATATCTATTACCTTGCAAGTTAGATATTCTAACCTCACTGATCCAGACTTGAGGATGATGTTGCAAGCCGCACACACATTTGGCCTCTAGGAGTCATCCACACAAGCCCACGAATCTCGATCAGAAGTCCTGCTTCAGGAATTCAGCATAGTATGCTAGTACTGCACTGATCCTTCTTTGATGGTTGATCAGGTGCCTCCTTCTTCTTGATTTGGACTCTTCCAAAGATGAAAAGTAGGAGGAGAAGTTTCAGATCTGAGACGCTCTCAGAAAACTCAAGATAGAGGGAGGAAAGATATGAAAACAAACAACCCTAGAAGAAGACCCTCTTCTTCTTCTCGTTTCTCTCTCTAGACACCCTATCTTGTGTCTATTATATCTCCACTACCCAAAGGTCTTTCTCTCTGATTTTTGGATGGCCCAAAGGACTCTCAAATCTCTATCTTCTTCAAAAATTTCATAAAGAAACTTATTTTATACAGAGAGATATGATAGAGTCCTTGTCTAGGTCAAATACCTAGTCAAGGCTTATCCAAACATGGCAAGATAAGGGGCGCCCAACTCTTGAGCACCTCCTCCTTATTTTCATACATGGATCATCAGCAAAGGGTGCACAATATGTACCCTAAAAGCTATGAAAAATCCAAAAAAAATTGGATAAATTTGGTGCAAAATTGAAAGAGTTTTGGATTTCTAAAACTCTATCTCATAGAATTCGAAATCCAAACTTATTCCTCTTTGATTTGATCCAAACCACTTTCCATGTAAGAAAGAAGAGAGAAAACCTTTTGTGAATGTGGGAGAGACCTGGGAGAGGGCTTTTGTCACACAAAATAAGGAGAGATTGGCATTGAATGAGAGAGAGGGCATGGGGAAGGCTTATGTGGCGCAAGGTGGAATCCTAGTCTTACTAGGATTCTATCTTATGACTTGTTTTAATTTGGTTTCACAAATCAAATCAAATCAAAATTAGATCAACCTAATTAAAATAAGTCTTAACCCAATTAAAAACCTAATTTAATCAGATTAAATTAGATTTAAATCTAATTTAATTTTTTAATCAAATTAGAAATTAGATTGACCCAAGTCCTAGTTGAACTAGGATTAGTTTTTCCTTGCACTTGGCTTATCCAATAAACTAATTGGACTTGATCCAATCAAGCCCAAACTAAATTTAATTAAATTATATTTAATTAGACTTAATCTCAGTCCATTGGCTTAATCAAATTAAGCCAATTAGCAATCGAATTGCTAATCGATCCTCCTGCAACACTTGCACTGGGTTAAATGTCAATCATATTGATCATTTAATCCTAGAACGATTCTTAATTATTGATCAACCATCTGATCGGATCATGAACTCTAATATGTATGATCTCATAGATCCGAACATAAGCTGGTAGCATAGAAATAAATTTTTGTACCAATCGAAGTGACCATCTAGCAATGGTACCCGACGACCGGATAGGTCGAATGTGTAGAACAACATCCTTAGAACCCATGCAGATATAGTTTTCATATAATTCATCTCCTTGACCAAAATGATCATAGGACACCCCAGAGTTCAACTGTCAACTCTGATCAGGTTGTCCACATTGTATTTCAAAATATCAAATCCATCTGATGGATTACCCTGGCCAAGGTTTTGCTAAATTGAAATACAGTGACTCATCTTCTCCAACTCTTGGAGTGGTCAATCCCATCTCGATCATACTCTGACTTCATAAGTACTTGACTGTGCCCAGAAGCCTTTCATCTCTGAATTAGAAATTTAGTTAGTCCAGTACTAAAGCACAGTGAGTTGCTTGCAAGTCACTGAGGCGATCTCAGGTCTAAGGGACACTTATACCTATATCCCATCAGAGACATTCTCGATAGCAGAATACTCTGAAGTTGGTCATGTTCAATGATGATGTACCAGTACATCTCACCTGTATATCATACCAGTATCTCCACACTCTTTGGTTAAGAGGACAACCAACCCATATGGCCTACAGCGACCTATGCTCGATAGAAGCTGTCGTCCTTATTAACATCCTATCATTTGGTCGTGAACTGTTTTAAGGACTAATCGATAAATCCTCTCTTTATCAAATCTAAATAGTCCTAAGGACTTCATCATAACAACGGAGTTTATTTGAAGATGAAAGCTTATGATGAAAATGCCAAATATATTTTATTTATTAACAAATCAATTACAATACTTGGTTGCTCAACCGTCAACAGCTTGACGATTGGCTTTTTGGGACACATTTCCCAACAGTGTCAATATGCTATATCGTCACATAATACTTGTTGAGGAGCATTTGCTACAATATGGTATGGATAAGAAGTATACTTGTTAGACATGACATGGGGAGGATGATCCGATTGAGGTGGTGCACGACGATGACGATACTGAAGATGATAGTGATGCTGATGGACCTATCGAACATACGGGTATAGGAGAATTGTTACATGATTTACATCAAGGTACTTGTTCGAATGTACAGGTGAATACTACTGCATCTGAAAGCAATTTTGATCATGAACATATGTTGCTCCTAGATTGATTTTGATGATTACAAAGCAGATTGAAGGGATACAAATAATTTTAAAATGAAAAAGTCCTTATGCTCTTCAAGGGCAAAATCATAATTTCACTAAAATTCTGATCTGATAGTACCATTTGGTAGAACAAATGATTTGAAATCTATTGGTGAAAATTTCATTGTGTTTGGACTTATATTTTTGAAGTTATGAAGGTTTGAAGTGCATGAGTCGACTCATGAGTCGACTCATGGCACTATGAGCTGATTGGCACGCAAAAATTCTCCTTGGCACGCTAGTTTTCTGGCTTGGCACGACCTGTGAGTCGACTCATGAGTCGACCCACAAGGCATGAGTCGACTCATGAGTCGACCCCTGCTGATTTGAGCCAAGAATTTCCAGAAACGCATTCTCTGGTTTTTGCAACAGAGGTCGACTCATGAGTCGACCCCTGAAGCATGAGTCGACTCATGAGTCGACCCCTGCGACGGAAAATATCAGCAACGGCTATTTTTTTGCCCATTTTAATTGCCTTTTATGCTTCCTAAAATTGCTCTAACGACTCTTTATCTGTCTAAATTATTTTCTCTTACTTCTAATGTCATAAAATGCTTTAAATGGTGAAAGAAATTGCAGATTAAATAGCAGATCAAACGTGAAATCAAAAATGAGAAAAATGAAAGAGAGGATCCGAAATCTGCACGAAAAAGCCTGAGATCAACGAAATATCCAAAAAAAAAAGAAAAAGAGAGAGGATCCACAATATACAAGGGAGATTGTGAAAGAGAAAAGCAAGAGCATTCAAGAGGATCTTTCAAGCCTATTGTTCAAACTTGATCTAGAGACCTTCCAAAGCTTTCAAGAGATCTTCAATCAATGATCATCCTCTTCTTAAGTGTTCATTCAAGCGTTCATCCACCTTGAGAAAATCCAAAAAGGATTTCTTCATTTGAGTAAAGTTTTTATTGTTATATTCGCTCATTTAAAGGAGCTGTTATTGTATTAATCTGTGCTCAAAATTTTCTAACTCTTTGTGAGTTTTTGTTCTTATTTTTGGAGGATTTCCAAAACAAGGAAAGGTTGATCCGAACCTAAAATCGGAGTGTTTTGGATTTACTTGTACCCGAGAAATAAGTGATCTAGCTTGGGATAGCTAGT
Organism: Elaeis guineensis; assembly: GCF_000442705.2. Lineage (NCBI taxonomy): Eukaryota > Viridiplantae > Streptophyta > Magnoliopsida > Arecales > Arecaceae > Elaeis > Elaeis guineensis. The sequence goes on from NC_026006.2 coordinate 2,168,054, forward strand.
GTCGGAGTTTCCGACGTTTTGTATTCGGGTTGAATACAAAGGATAGTGGATTGAAATTCCCAAGTAGGAGCTTGGGGAGTGGATGTAGGTGCAAGGTTGGCACCGAACCACTATAAATCTTTGTGTTTGTGGTGTGCTTTATCGCTTTACCTTATTTCTTTATTATATCCTTGCAATTTAGCTTCAGGTAATTAATATTGAATTAAAATCTTTGTCTTGTTCATCATAAGTTATAAATTAAGTCTAAATTTTTTAGAAATCCAATTCACCCCCCCCTCTTGGGTTGCATAGCTGGGCAACAAGTGGTATCAGAGCCCGGTGCTCTAGCCCTTCTTTGATCTAACAATCAAAGAGCCAAAGATCTATGGCAACCCATGTCGGTACTTCTCTAGCCGAGGGGCAATCTACAAACTGACCTCCACTCTTCAATGGGTCTAATTACACCTATTGGAAAGCTCGGATGAAGATATTCATACAAGCACTCGACTATGATATGTAGAGTATCATAGTGAACGGTCCTCACACACCCACCAAGATTATAGATGGTGAGGAGTCAACCAAACCCGAAAAAGAATGGGATGAGGTTGACAAGAAATTGGCACAATTAAATGCCAAAGCCATGAATGTTCTTTATTGTGCACTAGATGCTAGTGAATTCAATCGCATTTCTACTTGTGCATCTGCTAAAGAAATATGGGATAGGTTAGAAGTAACCCATGAGGGAACAAATCAAGTAAAAGAGTCTAAAATAAATATGCTTGTACATAAATATGAATTGTTCAAAATAGAGCATGATGAGTCCATAACTGCCATGGTTACTCGTTTTACTGATATAATTAATGATTTGAAGAGTCTTGGCAAATCTTATACTAACAGTGAACTTGTAAGGAAGATTCTCAGGTCACTGCCAAGAACTTGGGAAGCTAAGGTGACTGCCATCCAAGAAGCAAAGGACTTGAACACTCTACCTCTAGAAGAGCTTCTTGGATCCTTGATGACTCATGAACTTAGCATGAAGCAACATCAAGAGGATGAAGTCAAAAAGAAAAGAACCATTGCCCTCAAATCCACAACTTCGCCTGATTATGAAACGGATGAATCTGAAGATGAAGAACAGGATGAAGAGATGGCACTCATCACCCGAAAATTTAAGAAGTTTCTAAGAAAAAGGAAACAGGGGATGAGAAAGAAATTCACAAAAGGGGAACAAAGCAAAGAAAAAGAGAAAGATCAACCCCTTACATGCTACGAGTGCAAGAAGCCGGGACATTTCAGATCCGAATGTCCACAACTGAAGAAAGGTCCCAAAAAGTTCAAAAAGAAGGCAATGATGGCGACTTGGAGTGCGAGTGATGACTCAAGCTCCGACGAGGAAACCTCAACAGAACAAGCCAATCTGTGTCTGATGGTACATGAAAATGAGGTAACTTCTGAATCCACTAGTGAATTCATATTTGAAGAATTGCATGAAGCATTCTATGACTCAATTGATGAATTAAAGAAATTAGGGAAGAAAAACAAAGAACTGAAATTGGAAAATCAGTCCTTAGTGAAACAAGCTGAAATTCTTTCAATTGAAAAACTCACCTTGAGTCAAGAAAATCAAAACTTAAAGGATGAAATTAACAAGCTGAAATCTATAATAGATAAGTTCACCTTAAGTTCAAACAAACTAAATATGATCCTTGAAAATCAGAAAGCTATATATGATAAGGCTGGACTTGGCTATAAACCTCTGAAGAAACAAAAGTTTCTGAAGGATATTTATGTAAATTATTCAGGTAACAAGTCTACAAATATTACTTGTTTCAAATGTGGTAGAATAGGACATAAATCATACACATGCCTTAAATCTACCAATACAACTATAAAGAAAATATGGGTTCCAAAAAGAACCATTCTGACTAACCCAAAAGGACCCAAGAAAGCTTGGGTACCTAAGACAGAGACTTGACCTTTGCTTGCAGGTGTGTCTAGCATCCCAAGAAGGAAACAGAAAATGGTATCTTGACAGTGGAGCTCGAGACACATGACTGGTGATGAATTACAATTCATCAAGGATGGAGGGATGGTCACCTTTGGAGATAATGGCAAAGGAAAGATCATCGGGATAGGTAACATTGGTATCACTCCCTCCAAATATGTTGAGAATGTTTTACTAGTTAAAGGTTTAAAGCATAACTTACTTAGCATTAGTCAATTCTGTGATAAAGGGTATAAAGTAGTTTTTGAATCTTCTGTTTGCATTGTGACTAGTCCTATTAACGATGGCATTAAATTTATAGGACATAGGCATGGCAATGTTTATATGATAGATTTGAATGACTTAGCCAAATTAGACATGCAATGCCTAGTATCCTTGAATGCTAAAATCAATGAGACTAGTTGGTTGTGGCATCGTAGACTTGCACATATAAGCATGCATTCTCTTTCAAAATTAATTAAGAAAGATTTAGTTCTCGGTTTGCCAAAACTGAATTTTGAAAAGGATAGAATCTGTGATGCATGCCAATTAGGTAAACAAACTAGAGTATCATTTAAATCCAAAAACACTGTTTCAACTTCTAGACCATTAGAGCTCTTACATATGGACTTATTTGGACCAACAAGAACCACCAGTCTAGGAGGAAAAAGATATGACTTTGTAATAATAGATGATTACTCTCGTTTTACTTGGGTTTTCTTTTTAGCTCACAAAAATGAAACTTTTCATATTTTCACTAAATTTCATCGAAAAGTCACTAATGAAAAAGGGTTTTCAATTCAAAATATTAGAAGTGATCATGGAACTGAATTTGAAAATCATGACTTTGAAAATTTTTGTGATGAAAATGGAATAGGCCATAACTTCTCTGCTCCTAGGACACCCCAACAGAATGGGGTAGTTGAAAGGAAAAACAGAACCTTAGAAGAAATGGCCCGTACCATGCTTTGTGAAAGCAACCTTCCAAGATATTTTTGGGCGAAAGCTATTAACACAGCATGTTACATTTTAAATCGTGCTTTAATTAGACAATTTTTAAAGAAAACCCCCTATGAACTCTGGAAAGGAAGAAAACCGAATATTGCATATTTTCATGTTTTTGGTTGCCGATGTTTTGTATTAAATAATGGCAAAGAAAAACTTGATAAATTTGATACAAAATCTGATGAAGCAATCTTTCTAGGTTACTCCTCTACTAGTAAAGCATTTAGAGTTTTCAACAAAAGAACTTTAGTAGTTGAGGAGTCCATACATGTTGTTTTTGATGAATCTAACGATCTTCCTTCAAGGAAGAATGAGGGTGTTGATGATGCAGAGCCACTAATAGAAGGTATGAAGGAGATCACTCTGAAAGACTCAGCAACTCCAGAAGACAAGGATCAAGAAGATAAACAAGATGAGGGAAGTGAAGAAATTCAAGAACAACCTCAAGGTACAAATGACCTATCCAAGGAATGGAGGTATGTTCACAACCACCCTAAGGAGTTAATTATTGGTGATCCTATGCATGGGGTAAAAACACGTTCTTCACTTAGAGATGTACTTAATCATTGTGCTTTTGTATCTCAACTTGAACCTAAAACTTTTGAAGAAGCTGAAAATGATCATAACTGGATTAATGCTATGCAAGAAGAACTTAATCAATTTGAAAGAAATAATGTTTGGACCTTAGTGACAAGACCTAAAGATTATTCAATAATTGGCACAAAATGGGTCTTTAGAAATAAATTAGATGAGCATGGAAATGTAATTAGAAATAAAGCAAGACTGGTTGCTAAGGGATATAATCAAGAAGAAGGAATTGATTTTGATGAAACCTTTGCACCTGTTGCTAGATTAGAAGCTATTAGACTTCTACTTGCATATGCTTGCTTTATGAATTTCAAGTTATTTCAAATAGATGTTAAAAGTGCATTTTTAAATGGATATATCTTTGAAGAAGTATATGTAGAACAACCCCCTGGATTTGAAAATCATGCTTTTCCTAATCATGTCTTTAGATTAAATAAAGCTTTATATGGATTAAAACAAGCACCTAGAGCATGGTATGAAAGGCTAAGCAAATTTCTACTAAATAATGATTTTTCAAGAGGCAATGTAGATACAACCCTATTTATTAAAAGAAATCAAAATGATATGCTAGTTATACAAATTTATGTTGATGACATAATTTTTGGGTCTACTAATGAATCCCTTTGTCAAGACTTCGCTAAGCTTATGCAGGGGAAGTTCGAGATGAGTATGATGGGAGAACTCACCTTCTTCCTCGGACTCCAAATCAAACAATCAAAAGAGGAAATCTCCATCACCCAAAGCAAGTACACCAAGGAACTACTCAAAAGATTTGGAATGGAGAACTGCAAACCAATTGGCACACCAATGAGTCCCTCATGTAAGCTTGACAAGGATGATGAAGGTAAAAGCGTAGACTTAAAATACTATAGAGGTATGATTGGCTCATTATTATATTTAACTGTAAGTAGGCCTGATATAATGTTTAGTATTTGCTTATGTGCTAGATATCAATCTAATCCTAAAGAATCTCATTTGAATGCTGTTAAAAGAATCCTTAGATACTTAAATAGTACTCAAACTCTAGGGTTATGGTACTCTAAGGACTCACAAATTAATTTATTAGGATATTCAGATGCTGATTTTGCTGGATGTAAATTAGATAGAAAAAACACAAGTGAAACTTGCCAATTTCTTGGAGTTAACCTAATCTCATGGTTTAGCAAGAAACAAAATTCGGTGGCACTGTCTACGGCTGAGGCCGAATACATTGCAGCCGAAAGTTGTTGTGCTCAAATCTTGTGGATTAAGCAACAACTCGAAGATTTTGGAATCAAACTTAATGAAACACCAATAAGATGTGACAACACAAGTGCCATAAATCTATCTAAAAATCCAATTCAACACTCAAGATCCAAACATATTGAAATAAGACATCATTTCATAAGAGAACATGTTCAAAATAAAAATATAATTCTTGAATATATTTGCACTGAGAATCAATTAGCTGATATCTTTACAAAGGCCCTTAGTGAGGATAGATTCTGTGAAATTAGGAGAAATCTAGGAATTCTAGATCCATTTGCCTAAAATTTCTCAATTTTCAAAGAATTGATTAAAGCTCAATTTTCAACATCTATCTTGGTCCCAAAAGCTCAAATTTATCATTCTAAAAACTTATCACTGAGCAAAATTCTTTCACTCAAAATTTCAAATTTTTTTGGAATTTATTCATATTTTTCCTGATTTTCTGAACTTCATGAGTCGACCCCCATGAGTCGACTCAATGGCAAACTTGTAAATCCCACCAACTTTCAACGGGTTCATTGTTTTTATAAGGGTTACTGTTTGTGAGACGACTCATCTTCCCATCGTTCTTCTTCCAAAAGCCGTCTTCTCCAACTCTTCTTGCTCCAAATCCAAGGATTTATTTCGTGGCAATTCTCCCTCCTCCTCTCCACCAAAAATCGCCTCCTTCAAAAGGATTTTCTGTGCTTTCTCGCTTTGCTTGGCGCGGTTGGAACGTGCCCTAGCACTTTACCGAACTTCCAAAATCCACTTCTTTTCTCCACCAAAATTCTTCTTCACTCTCTTGTGATCACTCATCCACTCAATTCAAGTCTTCTTGTCTGCTACTTTAGTGGATATGGCTCCAAAGATGAAGCTTCCCCAAAGAAGGAAATCAATCCGTGAGCCTGAAGAAATTATCCGAAAGAAAAGGCATGCTCAGTCTTCAACTGCTCCCACTCCAGTTTCAGTACCTACTCAAGGTCCCTCTCAATCCTCCATAAGCCCCAGTGTAAATCCTCTTTCTGATAGAAAAGTAGAAACCGGAAAAAATATAGATTTTCGGTTCTTTGAGAAAGAAGGTTCTACTTTTGCAAGTAAAATTAAAAATCAAAGATGGGAACTGTACTGCTCCCTTAAGGAAGTCACCTATGTTGACCTTGTTAGAGAATTCTACCAGAATCTACATTATGGAAACGGGTCAGTGACTTCAACTGTAAAGGGAATTGATATCTGCCTGGATTCTAGGATATTGGAAGAAATACTTCAGTTGCCTAGTGAAGGATATTCATATATGGAACTCCCAATTAAAGAAGAGGGGATCAGAATTATTTTAGGAGAAACTTTTTCAGGAAATTTAAACAAATTGGAAGCAAAGATTTTGTTCATTGAGATGAGGATCCTGCATCAGATAGTAACAAAGCTCTTCTTTCCTAGGAGTGGTAGACATGACTTACTTTCCAGCAGAGATGTATGTGTCATGTTTCATGTCATCACTCAGACCCCCCTGAACCTCCCTGCACTTATGATAGAGGCCATGAGAGAAACTTTGAATAGATCCAAGGCACACTTGCCTTATGGTATGGCCCTTACTAGAGTATTTAGGAGGTTTGGAGTTAGCTGTGAGGGGAGGCACCTACCAAGCTATCTCATGTGGATACTTTCAACCAACACAGCTCGCACCGAATGGGAATTACAAAGACTGTTGGTGGTTGGATCAAGGGCTCTGAAGAAAGAGCTGAGGATAGAGCTGAAATAAGAGCTGAGGACAGAACTGAAGGCAGAGTAGAAGAAGAAGGTCCATCTTCTCCTGTACATGACTTCAGGGCAGCTTCACCAGATACCCAGTTCATTCCTGATACTGAGGCTGGCCCTTCAGAGTTTACTAGGTTGCCCACACCAGTGTATCAGTCAGAGAGCAGAGCACCTCATTCAGAGTTCAGACTGGCTGACGATCAGATCGAGCATATTTCACAGCGTGTGGCTTCTTTACTGTCTAGCCAGTGGAGTAGTACTTCTTTTGCACCTGGAGCTACCTCTTCTGATCAGACCATTACTCCCCACATCTCCACTATATTTCAGATGATTTCAGATCAGTCCATAAGGATACAGCAACTTGAAGACACAGTCTGGAGACTGACTGGCAGAGTTCTTGACTTGCAGGGGCAAGTCCTTGCTTTGGCCCATCCCCAGCCACAGGAGTCTACTATTGAGGTCACAGACCTCACTGCAGAGGCTGGCAGGCTCAGAGGAGCACTAGAAGGTGGATATGAATTGCTGAGGAAAGAAATCCAAGGATCGAGTGAGCATGCTACCACTCAGTTCACTGCTCTACTTCAATCTGTTTCAAGAGCACTGAACATACTTGATTCTATCAGACTCACCCTTTCTGTTCAGTCCTTAGCATCTCAGCGTTCTCAGCCACCCAGTTCATCTCGCTCTCCTGCTCGTGGCAGAGGCAGACGGGGTAGAGGACGCACTTCTGATCCATCATCTCCTCACCCTATCTCTGATGACTCCGATCATTGACTTATCTTGATCATTACTAGATCCTAGGTGTTAGTATCTTGTTCTAGGATCTATACCTTGGGGCCATGTATTGACAATTAGCTGATTGAATTTTATTTTAAAGAACTATGTATTGAAATAATTATGTTTTTAATGGAATCATCTTTTGCTTATATTTCTACCTTTTGTAATGATGTTGATCATATTGTGGTTATATATATTCTCCTTGTTGAAATATTGTCTTCTCTTTATTGTTGTTTGCTGTTGATAATTGCTATATTAAGGGGGAGCAAACATCTGTGATATACTCTAAAAGGGAAGAAATTAAAGAATATTTCTGAAAAAGGAAAAGTTAACCATGTCTGATGATGTCAAAAAGGGGGAGAATAAAGTAAACAATTAAACAAAAAGCAAGCAACTCATTAAAAGCAAAACCCTAAATTATGAAAGAAAAAAGGGGAGAAATTAAACAAAAAGGGGAGAAATTAAACAAAAAGGGGGAGAAATTAAACAAAAAGGGGAGAAATTAAACAAAAAGCAACTCATCAAAGGCAAAACCCCAAAAGCAAAATTACAATTTATGAGAAATTTGGCATCAAACAGTAATTTGGCATCAAACAGAAATTAAACAAAAAGCAATTCAATTATTGAGAAATTAAACAAAACAATATTGGAGAAATTAAACAAAAATTGAGAAATTAAACAAAATTTGTGAAATTAAACAAAAATGGTATTTTGAGAAATTAAACAAAAATTTTGAGAAAATTGATATCAGACAGAAATTAAACAAAAAGCAAAATCATAAGTACAATGCAAATAAGTAATTTTTTATATGCTCTGATATATCTTATGAAATTTACCTTGATACATCTTAAGAAATTTGATTTACTCTGATACACCCTAAAATTTCTTTTAACTTGCTCTGATACATGATAAAATTTAATCTGATACAGTGTGAAAGTTTCTCTGATATTTGCTCTGATACAGTGTGAAATTTTCTCTGTTAAATTATAACATTTACTCTGATACATTGTAAAATCTTCTCTGATAATATTGTAAAAATTATTTTTCTTGCTCTGATATATTGCAAAATTTATTTTTCTCTCTTGCTCTGATATATCTTAAACTCAAAATGATCTAATACTCTTTTCAAATCTTTATGAAAATGGACAAACTATTTTTGCATATGACCATTTATATCACATGCCAAAAGAATCATACTCTTTTCAAGCATATACACCTATAATGCATTCTTTTGAAATTAGTGATTCACATAAATATTTTTTGTTCAAATATTTTGTCATCATCAAAAAGGGGGAGATTGTTGCTCCTAGATTGATTTTGATGATTACAAAGCAGATTGAAGGGATACAAATAATTTTAAAATGAAAAAGTCCTTATGCTCTTCAAGGGCAAAATTGTAATTTCACTAAAATTCTGATCTGATAGTACCATTTGGTAGAACAAATGATTTGAAATCTATTGGTGAAAATTTCATTGTGTTTGGACTTATATTTTTGAAGTTATGAAGGTTTGAAGTGCATGAGTCGACTCATGAGTCAACTCATGGCACTATGAGCTGATTGGCATGCAAAAATTCTCCTTGGCACGCTAGTTTTCTGGCTTGGCACGACCTGTGAGTCGACTCATGAGTCGACCCATAAGGCATGAGTCGACTCATGAGTCGACCCCTGCTGATTTGAGCCAAGAATTTCCAGAAACGCATTCTCTGGTTTTTGCAACAGAGGTCGACTCATGAGTCGACCCCTGAAGCATGAGTCGACTCATTAGTCGACCCCTGCGACGGAAAATATCAGCAACGGCTATTTTTTTTCCCATTTTAATTGCCTTTTATACTTCCTAAAATTATTCTAACGGCTCTTTATCTGCCTAAATTGTTTTCTCTTACTTCTAATGTCATAAAATGCTTTAAATGGTGAAAGAAATTACAGATTAAATAGCAGATCAAATGTGAAATCAAAAATGAGAAAAATGAAAGAGAGGATCCGAAATCTGCACGAAAAAGCCTGAGATCAAAGAAATATCCAAAAAAAAAAGAAAAAGAGAGAGGATCCATAATATACAAGGGAGATTGTGAAAGAGAAAAGCAAGAGCATTCAAGAGGATCTTTCAAGCCTATTGTTCAAACTTGATCTAGAGACCTTCCAAAGCTTTCAAGAGATCTTCAATCAACGATCATCCTCTTCTCAAGTGTTCATTCAAGCGTTCATCCACCTTGAGAAAATTCAAAAAGAGTTTCTTCATTTGAGTAAAGTTTTTATTGTTATATTCGCTCATTTAAAGGAGCTGTTATTGTGTTAATCTGTGCTCAAAATTTTCTAACTCTTTGTGAGTTTTTGTTCTTATTTTTGGAGGATTTCCAAAACAAGGAAAGGTTGATCCGAACCTGAAATCGGAGTATTTTGGGTTTACTTGTACCCGGAAAACAAGTGATCTAGCTTGGGATAGCTAGTGTCGGAGTTTCCGACGTTTTGTATTCGGGTTGAATACAAAGGATAGTGGATTGAAATTCCCAAGTAGGAGCTTGGAGAGTGGATGTAGGTGCAAGGTTGGCACCGAACCACTATAAATCTTTGTGTTTGTGGTGTGCTTTATCGCTTTACCTTATTTCTTTATTATATCCTTGCAATTCAGCTTCAGGTAATTAATATTAAATTAAAATCTTTGTCTTGTTCATCATAAGTTATAAATTAAGTCTAAATTTTTTAGAAACCCAATTCACCCCCCCCTCTTGGGTTGCATAGCTGGGCAACAACATAATATCCAGCTTGAGGTAGAAGGGACCTTTGAACAGTTTGTAAAGCTTGTAAGGGATGCACGAGGGTCACTTTATCCAAACTGTACAAAGTTTTTAAAGTTAGAGTTTTTGATAAAATTACTTCATATCAAAATCGTGAATCGATAGAGTCAGAAGTTATTTGATCAAATTTTAACATTGATTAAAGTAGCTCTGTCCGATGGAGAGAGACTGCCAAATCATATTCTGAAGCAAAAATATACATGCGGAAAATTAGATTTGGCTATACTCCTATACATGCCTGCAAAAATGACTGCATATTATTTTATAAGGATAACGAATAAGTAACTGAATATTTGAATTATGGTGAGCCTAAATATAAAATTGATAATAAGAAAGAAAAGAAGATACCTCAAAAGATTTTGAGATATTTTCTATTGATTCCAAGACTTTAAAGATTGTATATGTCCATAAAGACAGCTGAAGAAATGAGATGGTATTATGAGCAACAAATTTTGGAGGAAGACATACTTAGCCACCCGGTCGACTCTTTAGTATGGAAAGACTTTGATACAAAGTATCCATACTTTGTGAGTGACCCGCGCAATATCAGGCTTGGTCTAGCGACAGATGGATTTAATCTCTTTGGCAATATGAGTACCTCTTATAGCATGTGGCCTGTGATGCTAGTTGTCTACAATGTGTCACCTTGGAAGTGCATGAAAGAACCATTTATTTTTATATCACTATTGATTCTAGGTCTGAAAGCATTAGGCAATGAAATTGATGTATATCTATGACCTTTGATTGATGATCTGAAGGAGTTATGGGAAAACAGGGTTCAGACATATAATTCTGTGAGTCAAAAATAATTTTAAGTTGCATGCTTCGATATTATAGACTATAAATATTTTCTGACATATGAAAATTTATCTAGATGGAGTACCAAAGGATATCTGGCATGTCTAATATACAATAGGGATGCATCCTCCTTACATTTAAAGTATGGATGGAAAATATGTTTCATGGGTCATCAGCAGTTTCTTCCTACTAATCATTCTTGGAGGATCCATTATAATCAATTCTTTGATGGTAAGTTCGATCTACGTCTGCCACCCAAGGAGTTAAGTGGATCAAAAATTTTTGAACAACTTGAAGTCATTGAAAATATCCGATTTAGAAAAACATCCAGTACTCACAAGTAAAAGCATACTGAAGCTGAACTGAATTGGATGAAGCGAAGCATCTTTTTTGAACTACCGTATTGAAAGCAGCTACTACTTCATCATAATCTAGATGTAATACACATTGAAAAGAATATTTATGATAATATCGTCGGTACTATCTTGAATACTCTAGAAAAAATAAAAGATGGTACAAAAGCTCGTCTTGATTTGCAGAAAATGAGAATCTAGTTGGAGTTGCATTTAGTTCATTGAGGTGAGAGATTTTTTATGCCATCCACATGTTATTTGCTGTATGGTTGAAAATCATAAAGTTTTCTGATGCATACGCTTGAAATATATCACGGTGTGTTGGGAACAACGACGGCAATATCTCTGGCATGAAAAGTCATGACTCCCATATGATGATGCAACATTTGCTTCCTGTGGTCATGCATGGCTGTTTAGGTGGTGATGTTCAAATCACATTGATTGAGCTGGGAGTGTTCTTTCAAGAATTATATTGCTAAAAATTGAAGATTTACTTACTTGAGAGATCAGAGAAAGATATCGTACTCATTTTTTGTAAGTTAGAAAAAAAATTTTCACTATCATTTTTTGATGTTATGGTGCATCTGGCTGTCCATCTTTCAAAAAAAGCTCTTTTAGCTGGACCGGTACATTATCGATGGATGTATCCTATTGAAAGGTAAAGAAGTTATACATATTTTATCATATCAATTATAAGATGTAAATATATTTCTAAAATTAAAATTGATTTTTGTTTGCAGTTTCTTGTGCATCTTAAAAAAGTATGTGCACAATAAAGCAAGGCCTGAAGGCTCTATAGTGAAAGCATATGTAGCTACCGAGTCTGTCATATTCTGCTCAATATATCTTGATGATATCGAAACAAAATTCAATCGTGCAGATTGTAATGCAGACCGTCAATGGGATGACAATGAGCCGATATTGTCTATATTTAAACAAATAGTTTGACCTATTGGTGTAAGAAAATTTAAATTTATGGATGTGAATGAGCTATCCAAGGTATACTTTTATGTTTTAAATAATTATGAAGAAATTGAAGATTTTATTGAGTAAGTATCATCTTAGAATACTGTTTAATGATCAAAAAATTTTTTTATATCGGTGTAAAATTAAAAATTATAACTTCTTGCAGTGAGTACAAGAGTATACTATGTAGAGAGAATAATATTGAAGTGGATGATCGACATAGGAGGGAATTTATAAAATGGTTTGATGATCTTATAAGTTGCATTAGTGATACGTTATTTATTTACTTATAAATAATTTTATTTCAATCAATATAATTTTTTATTTTATGATGCAAATGAAATATAAGTATTTCAATAAAGAAGTGGGTGCAACTGATGAGTTGCACGATTTAGCTTGTGGGCATGATCGAAGGGTTAATCACTATATATCCTGTATCATTGGAAGAATGAGATTTCACACAAGGAAGCTTGAGATACAATGATGGATCCAGAATAGTGAAATTGCTACAATAGAATATGAAGGAGAAGAAGAGATTGATTATTATAGTGCACTGGTAGATATCATAGAACTGAAGTATGGATCCAGTAATTCAGTATTTTTGTTTCAGTATGAATGGTAGGATATTAGTAATAAAATATCAAAATTCATGTCGATTCATAATTTATCAGTATAAATCTTGCACGAACATGGTACCAAAATGAATCGTACATATTAGCAACTCAAGCAAAATAAGTAATATATTTGAAGAACCTAAAGTATCGAGGTAACTGGCATGTCGTATAAAAAATAACACCTAGAGACGTATATAACATACTAACTCGATTAGAGATGGATGAAATTTTGGATTTACATGAAGAGGAAGCTTTTCAGCAAGAAGAATAAACATCAGCCAAATTTTTGGTTGATGAAGAACTTGTAATGGCACCTTTGAATAGGACTGATCTCTCATCTAACGAAGTTGAAGCTAATTTTGTATCTAATCTGGATGAGTCGGAGGATGACGATCAGTTCATAAATGACGATGAGATAGAAGACGATACATATATCGATTACTGTGATTCGGATGAGGATCTGCATATCGAGGAAGATACGAATATTGATGAGTAGATCTTTATTCTTCATTCAATTTTATGTTACAATAATGGTATGCGATATAATTATATTCATTAAAATATTATTTAATTATTATTATTATTATTATTATATAATATTATATTTATTTACATCTCAATTCTTGTAGATATGGTACCAGGAGATAGATGATGACAGTCATGTTCACAGTTACCTACAGACAGCTTGGAGGTTGAGGCACCTTCATCGATCTTCATTGTCTCATTGGCTCTAGTGTCAGAGGGTCCTGCACTGACAGGTCCCAATGAGCCGACTATGAGTGAGCCAGGTCCTAGTGAGGTGGGTCCCAATGGTATTAATCATTACACTTTATATATAATCAAATTTGATTCTTTTATTTAGATCATACTAATGATTTATTTATTATTATTTTAGGTCAGTCTACATTGGTGGTCAGGTGAGGGCGAGATCCATCAAAGAATCTCGCTTTAGAGCGTTGGAGATGTGAGCACCCAAGACAGTATCTTCGGATAGAGATACCGGCCAGCTACACCAGACCCATTAGAGGATGGTGTGAGCCATGACAGATCGAGCTGGGCATCATATGCCACAGCTATGCCCCGGTGATGCTCTTTGATTGGCATCATGTTGTCCCAGCTCAGAGACAGGTTTTCTACACTCACTTATAGGTAAAATAAATTATATTATGAATATTTAATTTGGATAGTATTCTTCTAATATTTGTTATTGGCAAGGTGTATTTGACATCATCGATTTCGAGGATGATCGTGTGAGGCGAGCGATCGATACCTATCTATCCTTGTGCTTCAAGGATTATCGTCATTACATGCATTAGCATTGGTACCGGATGGTGTAGGCTCATGGGCAGGGGATAGTGCAGCTACAGCCCTACGACAGCATCACCATCGACGATTGGACTACCATATGCCAGCATTACAAGGATCCGGCATATCAGGTTACACATCTAAATTTTTTTTTTAGATTTTAATGATTTAATTATTTATTCTTAAATTATATTTGTTATCTACTAATTTTACTGCTAATTTTATAGAGATGATGTGCCCAAAATGTGGTGAACTGGATGAGACAGATCGTACCATATTATGGGGGTTCGAGATCATTTGCTCACCACATGAAGCACATGATACATATTTTTTAAATTTTTAATTATGATATATTTCTCTAATTATTTAATTTTTTTAAATAATTCTCAAATTACAGAGAGATGCTGAGAGTGGCGAGCTTCCTGATAGGATCGATATCTACCAGCGGACCCACCAGCGATGGTTGGGGGAGTGGACGATGGGGAGCCAAGAGCTCTTTGTAAATTTTTTCAATTAATTTTTTATTCATAATTTAATCTTTATTAAAAAATTAAAATAACTCTAATTTTTATTTTCAGGATCGTATGATCGACATGAGATCCTAGCCTACCCTTGAGGGCTTGACCGCACCCATAAATGATGAGATCTATGATTGGATGCTCGGTACGAGATCCTGTTATGTTAGGGGTCTAGGATATGAGATCACTGCTCCTTCATCTTCACGATCATCTACGGCTGAGATCCATTCTACATGCCAGGCTCGGTTGATGGAGGTGCAGAGGTAGACTGTCGAGGATCGACAGCAGGCTGAGTAGCAAGCTCAAGAGCTGGCTGCATGTGTCGATCAATATCAGCAGCTCTAGATCCAGATGATGGAGTGGATGGCACACATGAAACAGACGATCCAGATGCTGAGCCAGCAGTAGGTCGGTCCGAGCTCCATCTAGCATCTCCATCCCCACCTCATTCTCCACATACCAATATGTGACGTCTCTTTGATGTATTTTTTTTAAATTTTTATAATTTTAATTTAATATAATAAAAATATAAAATTTATTTATCATTTTACTGTATAAATTTTTTATTTAAATTTCTTAATTTATAAAAAAATATTATACATATAACTTAAAAAAATATATTCAAATTTAAAAAAAATAATTAATGATGAAATTATTATCGATGAAATATTTATTACAAAAAAAATTACAAAAATAATATAATTTTTCAAAAAATATATAATTAACAGTGATGAAAAAATTTTCATCATAAATAATTATTAACGGTGTAAAATTTTATCAAAAAATATTTATTTACGACATAAATATTAGTCGCTAAAGTTTTTCAATTTTTATTTTTTAGTTAAATAAAATTTTTGGTGACAGAAAATTTTTATCACTAAAAAGTTTGAAATAATAGCGATGAATAATTTTCATCATAAATTATTTTTTTTTATGAATAAATTTTTTCATTTTTAGTTTTTTACGATAAAAATATTTCATCATAAATTATATTTATTGGTGGTGAAAAGAAATTTTCATTGTAAAATATTATCAACGACGGTATTTTTTGTGATAAAATTTTAGTGATGAAATTTCTATCGTTAATTATTATTAGCAATGAATTTGGCTTATTAGTGATGAAAATTTTTTATTGCTAATAACTTATTTTCTTATAGTGTACATACACCTCATCTCCGAAGATCGAGTAGACTGTGTAGTGTACCACTCAGGTATGGATTTATCATTTAGAATAACAACCAACCCACATCATTAAGAATGATGAGCCTACGACCTATTCAGAAGCTGTCATGAGTAGTGACTCTGATAAGTGGCTCAATACCATAAAATCCGAAATAGACTCCATGTATGCCAACCAAGTTTGGACGTTGGTTGTTGCGCCTGAGGGTGTGACCCCAATAGGCTACAAATGGATCTTCAAAAAAAAAATTGGAGCAGATGGTCAGGTAGAGACCTATAAGGTCAGGCTTGTGGCAAAAGATTTCAGATAAAAATAAAGTATTGATTATGAAGAAATCTTTTTGCTGATAGCCATGCTTAAGTCTATTCGGATAATGCTTGCTATTGCAACATACCATGACTATGAGATCTGATAGATGGATGTCAAGACTATCTTCCTCAATAAAAATCTTGAGGAAGAAGTCTATATGACTCAGTCAGAGAGATTTATCTCAAGTGGAAGAGCAAATCAGGTATGCAAGCTGAATAGATCTATATATGGATTAAAGCAAGCATCTAGGAGCTGGAACATCTATTTTGATGAGACAGTCAAATCGTTTGGCTTCATCAAAAGTATGGATGAACCTTGTGTGTACAAAAAGAGTAGTGGGAGTGCTATTGTTTTCTTAGCCTTGTATGTGGATGACATACTGCTCATTGAGAATGATATCCCGATGTTGCAATTGATCAAGATTTGACTATTACAAAAGTTTTCATGAAAGACTTGGGTGAAGCATCCTATATATTTAGTATAAAGATATATAGGGATAGATCGAAAAGGATGCTAGGCTTATCCCAATTTAGGTATATTGATCTTGTGTTGGAGAGGTTCAATATGGAGGAAAGTAAAAGAAGTTACTTGCCCATAGGTCATGGCATACAACTCTCTAAGAAGATATGTCCTAAGACATCTAAAGAGAGAAATAGAATGAGTTCTATTCCTTATGCTTCGGCAGTAGGATCAATAATATATGCTATATTATGTACCAGACCTTATGTGGCTTATGCTTTGGGTATTGTAAGCATATTTCAGGCTAATCCTAGGGAGGATCATTGGAAAGCTGTGAAAAACATACTCAAGTACTTGAGAAGAACTAGAGATATTTTTCTAATATATGATGGATTTGATTTAAAACTTGAAGATTATACCGATTCTAGTTTTCAATCTGATCCGGATGATAGCAAATCGATATCTGGATATGTGTTCATCTTGTATGGTGGTGCAGTAAGTTGGAAAAATTTCAAACAGTAAACTGTTGCTGACTCGATCACTGAGGCTGAGTATTTTGCTGCAAGTGAGGTTGCTAAGAAGGCTATCTGGATGAAAAAATTTATCACAGAATTGGGTGTGGTCCCAAAGATTGAACAACCAGTGCCTTTTTATTGTGATAATACTGGGACAGTTGCTCAAGCCAAAGAATCAAGATCTCATCATAAACCCAAGCACATCCTAAGATGGTTCCATCTCATTCGGGAGATAATCGAAAGATGCGATGTGATCGTGGAACGAGTTGACACTAAGAACAATATAGTGAATCAGTTCACTAAGGCCTTGTTAATGCAGTAGTTTGACCGCCACCTTGATAGCATGGGTATTAAGTATAGGGGTGATTGGCTTTAGTGCAAGTGGGAGATTGAAAGAATTATGCCTTACAAGTCAATCACAGATGGGATGCGATAGGGTGTTTATTATAATTTATCTTTCAAACTCATATAATTGAGATTAATATAATTAATAAAATTAATATTTTTGATTCATTATATCCTGCATCTTATTAATTTTAAGATTATAATGAACCACATAGGTCTGGATAATGGTTTTAGGGCCGTGATGAGATCACGCTAGTGAGATCTAAATCTTTGATAGCTCTTATCTAAAATATTTCTAGTCATTGATACATTGAGTCGGAGATCAATGATATCGGTAAGGCTGGCATATCCTATGTATGCTTAGAAATGAGGGTGGTTGATCTCATAACCACTTATATGGTGACACTAATACAAGGATATGGATGCTCATTAGAGAATGAGTTCACTAAATTGACTTGCAAAAAAATAATCAGATGGAGTCTTATTTACATGTCAACTGATAATTCTCTAGTGGGAGTTGTGTAAGTGATTCTTTGATCTAAAGTCACCATGGTACCTTGTGTACATGGATCCATATTTTGGTTCACTACCTAACTTGATTCTCTGATCTTTGTATGGGGTGTTCTGGATATGGTGAAGTATGCGTGAAGATTGTGAGTAATCAATAAGGGATCAGTCACTCCTAATAAGGGGACTGAACATCCTATGTGATCTCGTAGGATGGTGATTCTGGAAGTCTTTGGCCAAAGTAGGGTGATATTTAGAAAAAAATTTATAATATATCATCAACTAAATCATTACCTTCAGATCGAGATACATAAAGATAAGTGATTAGATTTTATATATTTTCATACCCACGGCTTATCTGGGCTGTTGTTTGACTAAAAGATTGAATTATACGGAAACTTATCATTGAAGGATATTTTGATAATTTTTTATTAAAATTTTAAATCTTTCAGGTAGTCATGACATATTGCTAGGCATCATTTTTGACTTATGAGCTTGATAAAAATTGAAAGAATTTGATTCTGAAATCAATTTGGAAGAGTCCATGTTGATTGGGACTCTTCGGGTGACCTAATCTCATTGGATTAGGGTTATGTCGAAAGTCTGGATCCACTGCTGGTTAGATTTGGAACCCAATATATCATACACTTTAGGATTTGGCTTTGGTCTAATTTAATTAAAGTTTAATATAAATTTTATGGGTTAATTTGATATGCTAGCACATTGTATTAACCCAAGTTCCCAAATTGATTTGGTTCAAAGTATTTGAGCTAACCTAGACCAATTGGCTTTGACCTAATGGGATTGGGTCAATTTGGATTGGATCCTTATCTAACTTAGATCAATTTCAAGTGGAGAAGGAATCCTCCACGTTCATCGAAAGCCACACAAAAATATAATTGCTGCCCACCTCAAATCATCATGAGAAATAAAGAGTCCTTCTTAAAGAAGGCTCTTTATTAAATGCATTGCCTTAGAAGATAAATCAGAAATCCTATGTTTTGATGTCAAAAAATTAATAAAATTTTTATAATATGTAGAGAAGGAAGATTCCTTCTACTCAAAGTATCTAAATTACCAAAAATTTACTTGGTAAATTTATTTGACATATGGGAAGTTGGAGCACCAAAAGTTGGCACCCCTTCATCCCATGTAACATCCCCTGGTCTCCTATTTATAGGGGATGCCCTAGATGGTTTTTAACTGAGATTTTTGGGTGAACTAGAGAGAAGGAATGTGGAAATTATAAAAAAAAATATGAAAAAATTATGTGAAAGAAAAGAGGGAAATTTGAGTGGCAAAAGTTGCTACAAGGGTGGTGAGATTTTTAGCAAGTATTACTGGAGTGCCCTAGGATTTGAGTTTTCTGTATGTTGGAGTCAAAAATTAAATTTTAGGTTGTATGATATCTGAAAAGTGTCTTCCTGGTGTCATTTTGGTGGTAAGATCAAAAGTAACTAGGCTTTGGTGTGATCGTGATACAAGTTTGAAGCTGGCTGTGTTCTTAAGAAGATAAGGCTGCGGCTGCGCACCAGTTGGAAAGGACCTTGGCCAACTTCTGTGTGGATCACCATTGGAAGACTTCTACCTTAGAGTCTTATAGAGAATACTAATATGCCACTTTTTTATTTTGATTAAAGTATAATATTCTATCTCTTTGCATGCTTGAATTTGCTTTGATCATGTTTGGCAAGGTGATTCTAGAGTTTTGGATTCGGCTCGATAGTTTTATTTGATAAAGCTATTAATTTGAGTGTTTTAAAAAATTTTAAAAATTTTTTTTCATTACGTCACTAGAACCCAACAAGGTTTGGGTGGGTTTCCTACTTTCTTGGCATGAACCAAAGAGGAGATCAATCTCCTCTAGAGTGAGCAACCTAGAACTGTTCTAGAGTTTTTGGGTGAGAGAAAAATAAAAGAGAAGAGAGTCTTCATCTATTTTTCTCTATCATCCAGTATCTTCCTCTAATCCATCTTTAACATCAAAAAAGTTTGAGGTGATCGAAGAAGGAGATCAAGTCAGATCTGCCATCAGAAGCCGACTGCGTGAGCAAGCACTCCCGTGGAGGGCAGATCGGTCCGAGGGCTTCGTGTGGACCATCCATAGAGGTCGGATGTTTTTGCAGCTATGAGCGACTAGAGAAAACTTTCAGATCTACATTCTCAATCATGGAGTTTGACTACCCATGCTCAGGTATTGGGTTTGAAACCCTAGACGTGGTAGATTAGATCTATTACTAAATGCTATTTTTGGTTCACATGCTTGTTATTTTAGATTTAGATTTTTATGCATGTAAATTTATGTCATCAATATATTCATAGGAGTTTTAAAATTAAATTTAATATATATATTTATAAATTAAATAGTTTAATCTAATGTTCTTTTATTGAAAAGTTTTGAAATGCATGTATGAAATCCTTGCGCATCTCAACAGTGGTATCAGAGCCACAGTTCGATATGACATGATGTTATATGAATTTAGATCTATAATTTAATTTATATTAGATCTGTTATATAATATTTAGATCTAAAATTAGTTATAAATCTGATCGCACAAACTAATATAAGGTTGTCCTGTTGTAAGATTTACCCCTTACAGTGCAAAAATTATCCTAGTTTGTGCTGATCTTTATAAAATCTGATTTTAATTTGAAGTATGTAAAATTTATTTATGATGATTATTATCTATTTTTAATATGATCAAAATATAATAATTAGATATAAAATAATTTAAATTAGATCTAAATTATTTAGATTAGATGATCTGAATAGCAAAGTAATCGGATCGGGTTTGTCACCAGGCCATCCGATCATAGGAGGTAATAAAAATTAGATTTCTCTTTTTTTTATTCAATTGGATCCTCTTATGATGTGTAGATGTACCATTGTAACTATATCCCATAAAGATGAATGAAAAAAAAAATTATTTTTCTCAAAATCCTAAGATTGTGTATATGATATATTGTATGAAAAGTAGTTGCATCTAATCTTTATAAATAAAATCTAAAATTATGAATATATTTAGAATAATTTTAAAATAATTTATGATTGATTTTATTATTATTTATATAGAATTATTTTGATTTAAAATTAATGTAATTATTATAATTCTCCTGTTGAGTCGGCTCAATATTATTTGGATCGACTCAGGACCCTGATTCTTCAGCTCAATTTCTATTGAGCTAACTCATTATTACAAGTTGAAAATTATGATTAATAATTTATTATCAATGAGTCAACTAATTTTTAAAACTTAGTCGACCCATTGTGATGAGTAGGCTTAATCCAGGAATGAGCCGATTCAAGTTTCAGATCTAAATGATTGTGCATAAAATTAATTATAACAATATTTTATAAAATTTGAAACTATTTTTAAATATCGAACCCCTTACCTACAGCCTCAAACTTAATTGAGAATTAAGTTGAACCTATTAGATCTAGAATTATAAATCAAAGATCTAATGTCATTCGTACAAAATGTGGGTGATGGGTTTATGGGTTAGCTTGATTAGGTTCTCCTAATTGGGTTAGACCTAGGGTTTGAATCAAAGATCAAATAGACTAAGAAGAGAAATTAGATTAAATCAAGATTTCTCTAGAGCTAATACAATAGTTGTAGTTCATCGAGTCCATATCTTTGATTAGACCCAAATGGACTTTTATCTTGAGCTCAACAGTCGAACCCAAATCCATAAGTAGATCTAATTGAAACCGATTAACCAGTTGGTGTCTAAGGTAAGTTTGACAGTCTTAATGGTGGTCATTAATTGGGAGCAACTCGCATAAATTGAGACTATGATGAGTTAATGGTATATCTCTCCCATCAATCTTACTTATCTGGCCAACATGATGAATCAAGTTTTGATCAGATTGCTTAATAATTAGGGTTGACCCATGCTTACTAGAAAATTAGTTCGACTAATTTAGGTGCCCCTAGTTTGACTCATCTTTATCCTCGACATGACTTGATGAAGTCAGTGGGAGGATTAATGACTTGTCAGTTAGACCGGCTTGTTTCTACTCCACCTTGATCTGATTTGATGAAGGTAGTGGGAGGATTGAGATTAGTTGGTCTATGTATTTAATTTTGATGAATTGTGTTAATCAAATTCTCTAAATTATTAGGTCCATAAAATGAGTTAGTTATGGTGATAACTAGATCATAGCCTCCCATTAAGATGAATAATAATGGGTCCATTATTTTTGATTGATATTGCAGGCACCATCCGTCTGGTGTTTCTCTGAATGATGAAATTATTATTCATCATATGATGACTCTATTATACTATCTGATAAATGATTGGGTTGGTCGAGCCATACTCAGGCCTGATTATTCATTAGTTAGAATCACTGAGTAGATTCATGTTCATGATTGGACCTGTTGGTGCAAAAATCTGCTTGTGCTGGAGAAGTTGGAGTTGAGAAAGTCGCGGTCGCCGTCGGGACCTGCAAAGGAAGTCTAAACCGGAGGTGGGGTTGCTCCGACAAGACCCTCCGACGCTCAAGTCAGTTCTCTGCCTCAACAAGAATGGAGTGCTCGAACGGAGAATTTAGCAGAGTTTTTAGATGAAAGATGAGAGCTTATTGAATAACGTATCTGGAGCCTCCTTTTATAGGCGGAGGGGGCAGTAGCCTGATAGCGACATCTATAATCGTCTGACAGTGGGCTGCCCAGGATCAGGCGGAGTTTGCTGCGAAGAGTAGTGGAGCGGACCCGTGGCTATCACCGGGGTGTGCCACGTGGAGTCTGCCGCGGGGAGTGGAGCGGCGTCTGTTGTCGCGACTTGCCAGCGGATGGGAGAATCGCGCGGTATCCGTCGCAGGAAGTGGAGTAGGATCGTGGCTGTTATTGTGGCCTGCCAGGGAGTAGTGGAGCTGTGCGAGATCCGTCGTAGGAAGTGGAGCAGTGCTGTGACCGTTACTGCGGCCTGTCAGGGAGTGATGGAGCTGCGCGAGATCCATCGTAGGAAGTGGAGCAGTGCTGTGACCGTTACTGCGGCCTGTCAGGGAGTGATGGAGCTGCGCGGAATTCACCGCAGGAAGTGGAGCAGGATCGTGGTCGTTATTGTGGCCTGCCTGGGAGTGCAGATCCGTCGGCTGAAGTTCGGCAGCAGTCGGAGCTGATGACGGAGTCTGGCTCCCGTAGGAGTCCGGACGGAGTCCTCCTTGCGGTTGGAGTCATGGGCGGAGCCCGGCTCCCGCGGGAGTCCGGGCGGAGTCCTCTCGGAGTTGAAGTCGCGGGCGGAGCCCGGCTCCCGTAGGAGTCCGGGCGGAGTCCCCTGCAATCAAAATCAGGTGCGAAGTCCGGCTCCCGTAGGAGTCCGGACGGATCTTACCGGCAGTCGAAGTTGGCGACGGAGCCCGGCTCCCGTGGGAGTCCGGGCGGAGTCCTCTCGGAGTTGAAGTCGCGAGCGGAGCCCGGCTCCCGTAGGAGTCCGGGCGAAGTCTACTTACGGTTAAAATTGTCGGCAGAGTCCGGCTCCCGTAGGAGTCCGGACGAAGTCTTTCTACAACCGTTGGAGTCGAGGATGAAGCCCGACTCCCGTAGGAGTCCGGGCAGAGTTTTCCTGCAATTAAAGTCAAAGGCGAAGTCTGGCTCCCGTAGGAGTCCGGACAAGGCTTACCGACCGTTGATGTTGAGGACGGAGCCCGGCTCCCATAGGAGTTCGGGCGGAGTCTACTTGCAGTTGAAGTTGTCGGTGGAGTCCGGCTCCCGTAGGAGTCCGGATGAAATCTGTCTGCAACCGTTGGAGTCGAGGATGAAGCCCGGCTCCCGTAGGAGTCCGGGTGGAGTCTTCCTGCAATTAAAGTCAAAGGCGAAGTCCGACTCCCGTAGGAGTCCGGACAAGGCTGACCGGCAGTTGATGTTGAGGACGGAGCCCGGCTCCCGTAGGAGTTCGGGCGGAGTCTACTTGCGGTTGAAGTTGTCGGCGGAGTCCGGCTCCTGTAGGAGTCCGGACGAAGTCTGTCTGCAACCGTTGGAGTCGAGGATGAAGCTCGACTCCCGTAGGAGTCCGGACGGAGTCTTCCTGCGGTTGAAGTTGTCGGTGGAGTCTGGCTCCCATAGGAGTCCGGACGAAGTCTGTTTGCAGCCGTTGGAGTCGAGGATGAAGCCCGACTCCCGTAGGAGTCCGGGCGGAGTCTTCCTGCAATTAAAGTCAAAGACGAAGTCCGGCTCCCGTAGGAGCCCGGACAAGGCTTACCGGCAGTTGATGTTGAGGACGGAGCCCGGCTCCCATAGGAGTTCGGGCGGAGTCTACTTGCAGTTGAAGTTGTCGGTGGAGTCCGGACGGAGTCTGTCTGCAGCCGTTGGAGTCGAGGATGAAGCCCGGCTCCCGTAGGAGTCTGGGCGGAGTCTTCCTGCAATTAAAGTCAAAGGCGAAGTCTGGCTCCCGTAGGAGCCCGGACAAGGCTTACCGGCAGTTGATGTTGAGGACGGAGCCCGGCTCCCGTAGGAGTTCGGGTGGAGTCTACTTGCAGTTGAAGTTGTCGGCGGAGTCTGGCTCCCGTAGGAGTCCAGACGGATCTTACCGGTGGTTGATGTTGGCGACGAAGCCCGGCTCCCATAGGAGTCCGGGCGAAGTCCCCCTTGAGGTTGGAGTTGTAGGCGGAGCCCGGTTCCTATAGGAGTCCGGGCGGAGTCCTCCTGGAGTTGAGTCTGCTGAGAACTTCGGCTGTGGGTATTTTATACCCAACACCAGTCCCCCTACTTTCGAGTTTGAATTTCGAACGAAGAAAGTACAGAGAGATGGGCACAGCCGAAACCGTCCCCTCGAATCCTGCGCACTGCTGCCCCCAGATATTTTAGCATTAAATGTACACGTGCTGGAGCCCTTTTTTCGATTAAGATGACCTGAAGAGTCTTTTCGAAACTTCCACCGAAACGTGATCCCAAGCGTCGTGCTACGGAAATTTGCGAACAGTCAATCCTCGATAGCGACGAGTGGGACACGCGGGACACGTGGCACGCACCAGTTGGCCTAGGGACACCCGCCGCCATAACTGTGCTAAGATCCGTTGGCTATTTAAACCCCCTACTCTTCCTTCGGGGCTTCATCCTGCCGAGAGGATGGCACCTTTCTTTCGTCTGAGAGCCTAGCTTCTCAGCCACTTCCTCTGCACCGGTCCTTGCCATCTTCAGCCCCTTGATTCTTCTCTAAGGGGTTCCCACGTCATGTCCTCCACCTCGGAGGCCATCCTCGAAGGGATGTCTAGGGCTTGGAGGAAGGCGAGGAGGAGAACAGCAGTCGGTGAGTTCTCCGATCATCAAGTGGCCGCTGAGGATCCCTGTTGTTTCAAAGGGGGCTCAAGGAAGAATTTCTTCAACAATTGGGGTTTAATAACGGGGGCCGTTGGTAAAGGTATTCTGTCCGAGAATTTTGGAGTAGAAAGGCGGGGTGATACCGGTCAAGAGGGCAGAGTTGTCGTCACAAGCTGTGGCGGGATCCTTGATGCCGTCGGGGCCGAGGGACCAGAAGCGGTCGACGTCGACGGTGGGGCAGTAAAACTTGTTGCGGGGGCGGTGGAAGTAGTGCATGCTGACCTTGCCAGAGCATTTTGGACGGTGGCTACCACGGAGTATTCAGTGATGACGCATATCTCTGGCGCCACCGTTGCCCCCAGGGTGACTCCGGTTCTTCTTGAAACAGGTCTTCGTCGCCGCTGTCGTTGCCCTTACCGCCCCCGAGAATCTATCCCATCCTTTTCCCCCTGAGGTCGGGACTTCGGAGGTGGGGCGAAGCAAGGCAGGGCGAAAGCCGATAGGCCCGCCACACGCACTGGACATGAAATGGGAAGAGAAGTTTGCAGCTTGAAGCGGCTTCCGGCGTATCCTTTCCAAACCATGTTCTCGATGTCGTCGATGATGTATTTATTTTTTTTTTTCTGGCCCACCGGGTCTTGTAACGTACACCTTGTTGGTTGAAAAATGAAAAGGAGATTTTGTTACCTCATCTGCATCTTGCATCGAATAGTCGTCCGTCGAACTTCTTTATTCTTCTTTCTTCTCTCTTCCTCCTTTTCTTCTTTTCTTTTTCACGTCGTCCTAAGGTCATCGACGACCTCTTTATTCGTGTTGGATTGTTATTTGTCGAGCTCCTTTTCGACTTTTACACCGTTCGAAGATACTCGGTTGTCATTTTTTCGTCAATGGCTGCAGGCTCGCTTGGGGCCATTCGGGCCCGAGGTCCCTCCTAGGGCTTGAATTTGGGGATCCGAGCTTCTGTCACCCTAAGTAAGTTGTCCTATTTTGTGTCGAAAACTTCCTCAAAAGCTGGGACTCCCGATGGGAGCCCCAATCCTTGCGGTGACAGAGTTTTCTGTACCTCGATCGCTGTCCGTTTTCCAACCGTAGCTGTCATGGTCCGTTGCCTTCCTTTTTCCTTTTCGCTCAGAATTTTTCTCCGCTGAAGTCAAGGCGAAGTTCGGCTCCCGTGGGAGTCCAGATGGAACCCTCCTGTGATTGGGGTCGTGGGCGGAGCCCGGCTCCCGTAGGAGTCCGGGTGGAGTCTTTCTTGGTGTCGTGGACGGAGCCCGGCTCCCGTAGGAGTCCGGGTGGAGTCTTCCTTGGCGTCGTGGACGGAGCCCGGCTCCCGTAGGAGTCCGGGTGGAGTCTTCCTTGGCATCGTGGATGGAGCCCGGCTCCCGTAGGAGTCCGAGTGGAGTCTTCCTTGGCGTCGTGGATGGAGCCCGGCTCCCGTAGGAGTCCGAGTGGAGTCTTCCTTGGCGTCGTGGATGGAGCCCGGCTCCCGTAGGAGTCCGGGTGGAGTCTTCCTTGGCATCGTGGATGGAGCCCGGCTCCCGTAGGAGTCCGGGTGGAGTCTTCCTTGGCGTCGTGGACGGAGCCCGGCTCCCGTAGGAGTCTGGGCCTTCCACTTTGCTCGAGCCAGGGTGAGGTTCTCCTCTTGTTCCCGGCCCGACTGTGGGGGCGCGTTAGGGTGCTGTAAGGCCTCTCCCCCCATCCGGTCTAAAAGAACCGGGCCTTTGACTTTGCTTATGTCAGGATGAGGTTCTCCTCCTGTTCCTGACATGGCTGTGGGGGCACATTAGGGTGCTGTAAGGCCTCTCCCCCCATCCGGTCTAAACGAAACCGGACCTTCGACCTTGCTCAAGTTAGGGCGAGGTTCTCCTCCTGTCCCTAACAGGGCTGTGGGGGCGCATATGGGCGTTGTAGGGCCTCTCCCCCCATCCGGTCTAAATGGAACCAGACCTTCGACTTTGCTCATGTCAGGATGAGGTTCTCCTCCTGTTCCTGACATGGCTGTGGGGGTACATTAGGGCGCTGTAAGGCCTCTCCCCCCATCCGGTCTAAAAGAATCGGGCCTTCGACTTTGCTCATGTCAGGATGAGGTTCTCCTCCTGTTCCTGACATGGCTGTGGGGGCATGTTAGGGCGCTGTAAGGCCTCTCCCCCCATCCGGTCTAAATGGAATCGAGCCTTCGACTTTGCTCATGTCAGGATGAGATTCTCCTCCTGTTCCTGACATGACTGTGGGGGCACATTAGGGCGCTGTAAGGCCTCTCCCCCCATCCAGTCTAAAAGAATCGGGCCTTCGACTTTGCTCATGTCAGGACGAGGTTCTCCTCCTGTTCCTGACATGGCTGTGGGGGCACATTAGGGCGTTGTAAGGCCTCTCCCCCAATCCGATTTCGAGATAGTCGGACTTTCATTTTAGGTATGTTAGGACGGGATCCTCCCCCGTTCCTAACATAACCTTGTTTCAAGCGTTTGGAGGGGTCATATCCAGTCGTAATAAATCCACGCCAGATGGGAAGAGTACGTCAAGTAGAAAGAAATTTAGATTCAAGGTGAAATCGTAAGTGATACATTTACAGATTTTTTGAGTTCCACGGTCGCGGGTGGTCCGCTCCTCCTTGAGGCCCTCCGATGATGGAGTCGATGGTCCCGATGGGAGGTCGGTCCCCGGGTTGCTCCTCCCTTCTTGGCGGTTCAGGCTGCGGAAGGGCCCTTGGCCGATCTCCTCTACCTTCAGGCCTGCGTCGGATGAACCTGTCAAGTCGACCTCGCCGAATGAGCTCCTCGATCTCGTCCCGGAGTTGGATGCATTCCTCTATGTCATGGCCGTGGTCGCGGTGGTAGAGGCAGAACTTGTTGGGGTTGCGCTTCTTGGGGTGTGTGCGCATCCTCTCCGGCCTAGGGAGCTGCTCCCTGACCTCCATCAATACCTGGGCCTTCGAGGCGTTGAGGGGGGCGTAGTTGCGGAATCTCCCCGGTGGAGAACCCCGCCGAACCCCACGATCCGAGCTTCTCTGCCTGTGCGCCCGGGGTAGAGTATGGGCGCGCTTATGCCCAGGAGGGGATCGAGAATGCAGTCGGGCTTCCTTTGGCCTTTTTTCAATTGCGGGTTTACTCGAGCTCCCGCTTGCCGCTCCCTCGCCATCTCTTCATCCTTCATTTTGAAGGCTTCTTCCGCTCGGGAGTATCCTTCGGCCCAGACCAGCAAATCAGCAAAATTCCTGGGATACTTCTTCTCCAGGGAGAACAAAAGATCATTCTTCTGAAGGCCACCCTTCAGGGCGGCCATTGCGACTGATTGGTCCAAGTTTCAGACCTCTAGCTCTGCGATGTTGAAGCGGTTGATGTAGGCCCGAATGGACTCCCCTTCCCTTTGCTTGATGTTGATGAGGGACTCTGAACCCTTCCGGGGGTGCCGGCTGCTGACAAAATGGGCCACAAATTAGTGGCTCATCTGATCGAAGAAAAAGATGGTACCCGATTTCAAAGTCGAGTACCAGTTCCTCGCCGCTCCCTTCAAGGTGGACGGGAAGGCCCGGCATAAAATGGCATCGGGAGCACCATGAAGCAGCATCATCATTCGGAAGGCCTCCAGATGATCAACCGGGTCCGAAGTCCCGTCGTAGCTTTCGAACTGGGGAAGCTTGAAGTTTGGCGGGATCGGTTCCTGCATGATCATTTGGGAGATGGGAGGGTCAGTACAAATATCCTCACCATAAGCGGGGGGCGCATGGCGGAGTTCTTCGATCCGTCGGTTCATCTCCTAGAGCCTCCGATCCAGGAAATCCTCTCGACTTCGAGTCTCGAGGGTCCTCTGGTAGAACGGGTGCAGGGATCTTTCAGGGGTGGAGTCGTGGTCTGATTGAGGGCTCTCTACCCTCGGGTTTGTTTTCCCAGGAAGGACGGGGCGGCTGGCCCAGGTGGCCCACCCCACCGTCGGATTCTGGTATTCCGGGGATGCCCTTTCCGGGCGTACCGATGCCTGCGGCTGCTGCTGCTGCATAGCTTGCACAGCCTCGGTGAGGCCTCTGACCTGCTGCTCCAGCAGGTCAAACTGCTCCACGCCGACCGCCGTCGCCGGAGGAGGAGGAGGAGGTTGAGAAACAGGAGGGGAGGCCAGAGCCTGGGATCTAGCCATGGAGGCCGTGGACCGTCGCGTGGATGCCTTGCGAGGAGGCATCAAGTATGGATCCCGTGGGGGGAAACAAGGAGTGGGTGTCGGAGGAGGCGATCGGGGGTGGCTCCGTTGAACGCTCCTTCAAGAACAAGGGTACTGCGAAGACACAGCCCCTTCCTCTAGCGCCAATCCTATTGGTGCAAAAATCTGCTTGCACTGGAGAAGCTGGAGTCGAGAAAGTCGCGGTCGCCATCGGGACCTGCAAAGGAAGTCTAAACCAGAGGTGGGGTTGCTCCGGTAAGACCCTCCGACGCTCAAGTCAGTTCTCTGCCTCAACAAGAATGGAGTGCTCGAACGGAGAATTTAGCAGAGTTTTTAGATGAAAGATGAGAGCTTATTGAATAACGTATCTGGAGTCTCCTTTTATAGGCGGAGGGGGCAGTAGCCTGATAGCGACATCTGTAACCGTCTGGCAGTGGGCTGCCCAGGATCAGGCAGAGTTTGCTGCGAAGAGTAGTGGAGCGGACCCGTGGCTATCACCGGGGTGTGCCACGTGGAGTCTGCCGCGGGGAGTGGAGCGGCGTCTGTTGTCGCGACTTGCCAGCGGATGGGAGAATCGTGCGGTATCCATCGCAGGAAGTGGAGCAGGATCGTGGCCGTTATTGTGGCCTGCCAGGGAGTAGTGGAGCTGCGTGAGATCCGTCGTAGGAAGTGGAGCAGTGCTGTGACCGTTACTGCAGCCTGTCAGGGAGTGATGGAGCTGCGCGAGATCCATCGTAGGAAGTGGAGCAGTGCTGTGACCGTTACTGCGGCCTGTCAGGGAGTGATGGAGCTGCGTGGAATCCACCGCAGGAAGTGGAGCCGGATCGTGGCCGTTATTGTGGCCTGCCTAGGAGTGCAGATCCGTCGACTGAAGTTCAACAGCGGTCGGAGCTGATGACGGAGTCTGGCTCCCATAGAGTCCGGACGGAGTCCTCCTTGCGGTTGGAGTCATGGGCGGAGCCCAGCTCCCGCAGGAGTCCGGGCGGAGTCCTCTCAGAGTTGAAGTCACGGGCGGAGCCCGGCTCCCGTAGGAGTCCGGGCGGAGTCCCCTGTAATCAAAATCAGGTGTGAAGTCCGGCTCCCGTAGGAGTCCGGACGGATCTTACCGGCAGTCGAAGTTGGCGACGGAGCCTGGCTCCCGTGGGAGTCCGGGCGGAGTCCTTTCGGAGTTGAAGTTGCGGGCGGAGCCCGGCTCCCGTAGGAGTCCAGGCGAAGTCTACTTGCGGTTGAAGTTGTCGATGGAGTCCGGCTCCCGTAGGAGTCCGGACGAAGTCTGTCTGCAACCGTTGGAGTCGAGGATGAAGCCCGACTCCCGTAGGAGTTCGGGCGGAGTCTTCCTGCAATTAAAGTCAAAGGCGAAGTCCTGCTCCCGTAGGAGTCCGGACAAGGCTTATCGACTGTTGATGTTGAGGATGGAGCCTGGCTCCCGTAGGAGTTCGGGCGGAGTCTACTTGCAGTTGAGGTTGTCGGCGGAGTTCGGCTCCCGTAGGAGTCCAGACGAAGTCTGTCTGCAACCGTTGGAGTCGAGGACGAAGCCTGACTCCCATAGCAGTCCGGGCGGAGTCTTCCTGCAATTAAAGTCAAAGGCGAAGTCCGGCTCCCGTAGGAGTCCGGACAAGGCTTACCGGCAGTTGATGTTGAGGACGGAGCCCGGCTCTCGTAGGAGTTCGGGCGGAGTCTACTTGCGGTTGAAGTTGTCGGCGGAGTCTGACTCCCGTAGGAGTCCAGACGAAGTCTGTCTGCAACCGTTGGAGTTGAGGATGAAGCCCGGCTCCCGTAGGAGTCCGGGCGGAGTCTTCCTGCGGTTGAAGTTGTCGGCAGAGTCCGGCTCCCGTAGGAGTCCGGACGAAGTCTGTCTGCAGCCGTTGGAGTCGAGGATGAAGCCCGGCTCCCGTAGGAGTCCGGGCGGAGTCTTCCTGCAATTAAAGTCAAAGGCGAAGTTCGACTCTCGTAGGAGCCCGGACAAGGCTTACCGGCAGTTGATGTTGAGGATGGAGCCCGGCTCCCGTAGGAGTTCGGGCGGAGTCTACTTGCAGTTGAAGTTGTCGGTGGAGTCCGGCTCCCGTAGGAGTCTGGATGGAGTCTGTCTGTAGCCGTTGGAGTCGAGGATGAAGCCAGACTCCCGTAGGAGTCCGGGCGGAGTCTTCCTGCAATTAAAGTCAAAGGCGAAGTCCGGCTCCCGTAGGAGCCCGGACAAGGCTTACCGACAGTTGATGTTGAGGACGGAGCCCGGCTCTCGTAGGAGTTCGGGCGGAGTCTACTTGCAGTTGAAGTTGTCGGTGGAGTCCGGCTCCCGTAGGAGTCCGGACAGATCTTACCGGCGGTTGACGTTGGCGACGAAGCCCGGCTCCCGTAGGAGTCCGGGCAAAGTCCCCCTTGAGGTTGGAGTCGTAGGCGGAGCCTGGTTCCTGTAGGAGTCCGGGCGGAGTCCTCCTGGAGTTGAGTCTGCTGAGGACTTCGGCTGTGGGTATTTTATACCCAACAGGACCTAACCATGACTTTCAGTGGAGATCTATCACCTACTAAAATGAAACCTGAGGTAAAACTAATTACTAAAAATTATTTAAAAAAATAATTAGTTGAGAACCTACCCATAGATGCATATGGGTTGGCCGAGCCATACTTAGACCTATATTCAGTCTGTGTGGATTCTAGTATCTGCTAAAGAATTAAGGTAATTCTTCGAATTAGAGGTAGAGGCTACCAATTCATATAAAATAGTGAGAAAACTTTTAGACTAAAGTTTATGTCTTTAGGCTTGATTAATTCATATACTAATTAGGTCTGTGTTTTCTTTTCTTTTCAGAAATGGCTAGTAATTTATCGCTCCACTGACTGTTTGATAGTGATGAGCTTATTGGATCCAACTTCGATAGCCAGTATTGGAAGTTGAATATTGGTCTTGAGCCCAATCTAGTTAAAATGTTTAGGACTGAATCGAGTCAAGTAGACTATGACCCAAATAAGCTAAAGAAAAATGAGTAATTAGTTGCTGATGAAGGTGCTTATATGATAATATCTTATAATTTCTCTGTATGTGACACTACTACTTAGATATTGGATATCAAAAGTCCAGTTCACATATGTAATTCATTGAAAGAACTTCAAGTTAGTAGAAAATTTGTAAACAATGAGAGATTCCTAAATATGGGAGATGGAAGTCAAGTTTCAATCCAAGCTTTAGGAGTTGTCGAGCTTGTTTTTAAGTCTAATAGTGTCATTTTAAGTGATTGTCACTATTGTCCATCTTTCTTGATGAATATAATCTCTATTGGTCTTTTGACCAAAGATGATTATAGTTTATCAATAAAGAATAATTATTATGATATCATTATGAATGATGTTACAATAATACGAGGATAATTAAGAAATGACATCTATATATTGTCACAGTCTAAGAGTGTAATGTACACTATAAATAAACATCCAAAGTTAGATAATATCACAGATGCCTACTTTTGGCATTACAGGCTCGGTCATATTAACAAAAGCAGGATAAACAGGTTAGCACAAGAGGGTATCCTCAATATCAATGATTATGAATCATTACCGATCTGTGAGTTTTGTCTTCTTGAAAAGATGACTAAGTTACCTTTTATTGAAAAAGATGAACAAGCTAGTGAAGTTCTAGGTCTAATACATAGTGATGTTTATGGACCTATGAACACTAGTACTGGAGGAGGGTATAGCTATTTCATTACATTCACTGAAGACCTATCTAGGTATGAATATATCTACTTGATGAAACACAAGTCCGAATCATTTGAAATGTTCAAATGATTTCATAATGAAGTAGAGAAACAAACTAAAAAAAGTATTAAGACTCTTCAGTCTGATCGAGGGGGTAAATACCTTTCCAGTAAATTTTTGACATATCTTGGAGAGAATGAGATTCTCTCATAATGGACTCCTCTAGGGACACCACAGCATAATGGTGTCTCAGAAAGAAGGAATCGAACCTTGTTGGACATGGTTCGATCCATAATGGGGTTGGCAAGTCTGTCGATCTTCTTTTGGGAATATACACTTGAAACAGTCTATTTTATGCTCAATAATATTTTGAGCAAGTCAGTTAGTAAAACACCATATGAGATATGGTCAGGACGTAGGCCGAACCTCACTTACTTTAAGGTCTAGGGGTGTTCGACTTATGTCAAACGATTACAAACTGACAAGCTCGGACCTAGGTTCGATAAGTGTAATTTTGTAGGATATCCCAAGAAAATGAGAGGATATTACTTTTATCTTCTTACTGAATAAAAGATATTTGTCAGCAATAAGGCACACACTTTTTGGAAAAAAGGTTCCTTAGTGAAGGAATAAGTGCCTCTAAAGTCAAGCTTGATGAAGTTCGACAGGTAGAAGAACTAACACCAGTAACTGAATCTGAACCAGATTTGATAAGATCAAATTCAGAGCCCAATATACAAACATCCTTAAGATGATCTGGTAAAGTACCACATCAGTCGGACAGATAACTGGGTTTCTTGGTCTGGGATGATGATCCTGTTGAGCTCGATGAGAACAATGAGGTTCCAGTCACCTATATGGATGCAATACAGAGGTCCGACTCTAAGAAATGGCTTGAAACCATGAAATCCTAAATGGAGTCCATGAAGATCAACAATGTGTAGACATTGATTGATCCATCTGAAGGGATAAAACCCATTGGGTGTAAGTGGGTCTTCAAAAAGAAAAGGGGCATAGACAGGAAGGTTGAGACCTATAAAGCCCATCTGATTGTCAAGGGATATTGTCAACATTATGGTATTGATTATAACGAGACGTTCTCTCCTGTGGAAATGCTCAAGTCCATTTGAATCATGCTTGCGATAGCGGCATACCTGGACTATGAAGTTTGGCAAATGGATATAAAGATAGTTTTTCTAAATGGAGAGCTAAATGAAGAGATGTATATGATATAACCTGAAGGGTTCACATCTACAGATGAGTCTAAGGTGTGCAAGCTTCAAAGATCCATCTATGGATTGAAGTAAGCATCTCGGAGTTAGAACATACGTTTTGATAAAGTGATCAGAACATATGGCTTCGTTAAGAACAGAAAGGAACCCTGTATATATAAGTGGGCTAATGGTTCAGTAATTGTATTTCTTATTTTGTATGTGGATGATATTCTCTTAATTGAGAATGATGTTCCTGCATTATAGGTAATAAAAGTATGGTTGTCATCACAATTCTTCATAAAAGATCTAGGAGAAGCAGCTTACATCCTAGGAATGAAGATCTATAGGGATAGATTTAAGAGGTTGCTCGGACTCTCCCAATCAACGTACATAGATATCATGCTGAAATGATTTAGCATAGAGAATTTCAAGAAAGGCTATCTTCTGATAGGCCATGAAATTTCTCTCTCGAAAAAAGATTGTCCGATAACCCCTCAAGAGAGAGCGTATAAGTAGAATTTCATATGCCTCGACAGTGGGTTCTATAACGTATGCCATGATATGTACAAGATCGGATGTGGCATACTCACTAAAAATAGTGAGCAGATACCAATCAGATCCGAGTGAGAACCATTGGAAGGTTGCAAAAATCATCCTTAAGTATTTGAGAAATACTAAGGACCAGTGGCTCGTTTATGGAGAATCTGACTTGAAACTCAGGGGATACACTGATTCTAATTTTCAGTCAGATTATGATGATAGTAAAAGCATATCGGGATACATCTTTATCCTAAATGGTGGAGCTGTCTACTGAAAAAGTTTCAAGCAGCACACTGTAGTCGATTCAGTTTGTGAGATGGAGTACATCACGGCATCCGATGCTGCAAAGGAAGTAGTATGGTTGAGAAAGTTTATCACCGAGCTTGGTGTGGTACCCTCCATCGATGGTCCAGTTCTACTTTACTGCGATAGTACTGGAGCCATAGCTCAGGCAAAAGAGCCGAAGGCACATCAGTGGACAAATCATATTCTGCATCGCTACCATTTTATCTGAAAAATCATGGATCGAGGTAATGTTGACCTTCAGAAGATCGACGGAAAAGATAACCTGGCCGACCCATTAACTAAAGCCCTTGTGATAAAGGAGTTCGAAGATCACAAAATAAAGATGGGTATACGATACCATACCGATTGGCTTTAGTACAAATAGAAGTTGTTGGGAAATATGTCTCAAAGCTAATTGTCAGTCTGTTGACGGTTGTGCTAATTGATGTAATCATATATAAATTAATTAATAAAATATTTATTTGATAATTTTCATCATAAGCTTGTACATCTTCTATATCGAACTTCTGTGTTATAATGAAAGTCTTTAAGATTATTTTATATTGATAAAGGATGATTTATCATTTAGTCCTTAAATGAGTTTGCGACCAAATGACATGCTATTATTCAGATAATAGACATATCAAGTGTAGATCATTGTATGCTATATAGGTTAGTTGTCTTCTTAACCAAAGAGTGTGGAGACATTAGTATGGCATGCAAGTGAAATATAGGAGTACATTTCACTGAACGTGACCAACTCTAGAGTACTTTACTGTCAAGAGTCACTCTGAAGGGATATGGGTATAAGTGTTCCTCCAACCTGAGATCACCACGGTGACTTGCAACCAACTCATTGCTTTGGTGACGGACTACCTAAATTCTTAATTCAGGATCAGAAGATTTTTGGACATAGTCAAGTACTTATGAAGTCGGTGCGTGAGTCAAGATGAAATTGACCACTCCAAGAGATTGGAGAGAATGCTTTGTGTTTCAATTTAGTAAGTCCTTGGCCAGGACAATCCTTGTGAGGAGTCATAGAATTTATCTGGTTAAGACACATAATAGATATACTGTTAAGAGTTGACAGTTTAAACTCTAAGTCATCCTAGCATCAAGGATCAAAGGGATGAATTATACTGTAACTATATCCAAATAGGTTCTTGAGTATTGCTTTGCATACATTCGGCCTATCCAAACGTCGGGTACCATTGCTAGATAGTAACTTTGATTGATACAAAAATCAGTTTCTGTGCTACTGGCTTAAGTTTGAACCTATGGGGTCACACATATTAGAAGTTTCTCTCCAATCATATGACTAATCTGAAGAGTCCCAGTGGATGGAGACTCTGGTGAAGAGTCCTACTGGACGGGGACTCTGCTGAAGAGTCCCACTAGACTTGAACTCTATCATTAATAAAAGATTAATTAATGATTAGATTACTAATTAGCTCAATTTGATTGAGCATTAAAGTCTTGATCAAGTTTGATTGAATTAGATTCAATCAGGTCAAGTCTGATTAGGTTATGAGATGACCTAATCGGTAAAGAAGAAATGATCCTGATTTGATCGGATCTATAGCTCAATTAATTTATTGATTTGATCAAATTTAATTAAGATTGTAGGAGTCTAATTAGATTAGGTTCATCATATTTTATTTGGATCTAATTGGATTGGGTTTGAAAGAAATCCAATTGGTTAAATCCTAGAGTCCCAAATGAGTGGGACTCTCTCCCTTGCGCCACTCAAATTGTCTCACACCTTTTCTTACCATATAAAATCAGTTTGTGTATGAGAAAATTAAAAAGTAACCCTTCTTTTGTCATCTATTAAGGATATAAATTAATTAGTTTTGATTTGAATTCAAATTGGTTTGAATTTCAACTTAAAACCTTTTCCATATCCTTCCACACATTGGCAGTTTCTGAAGGTGCCCATTGTGTATGAAAAAAAGAAGTATTTTCAATTGATTTTTATATTTAATTTTCTCTGGTAAGTCCCTATTTAAGTTAGATAAGGGTGAGAAAATGTTAGAGTTAAATTGAAATTCAAAATGATTTGAATTGTAACAAACTCCAGCCTTTATCCTGTCTTATTTGGTTTGTGCGACAATCATAAAAAGGCCATAATTTTATATGCCAAAAGAGGAGAGCTTTTTTACTGTGAGATATTAGAGGGAAAGAGAGTAAAATATCTTTCTTTGGGATGTGAGGTTTGGGTGGGTTTCCTTCTTCCTTGGCGTGAGCAAAAGGGGAGACCGATCTCTAGGGTGAGCGACCTAAAACTGTTCTAGGATTTTTAGGTGACAGAAAACAAAAGAGAAGAGAGTCTTCATCTATTTTTCTCCACTATCCAACATCCTCCTCTGATCCATCTTCAATATCAAAAAGGTCTGAGGTGATCAAAGAAGGAGATCAAGTCAGATTTGCCATCAGAAATTGATTGCACGAGCTAGCACTCCTGCGGAGGGCTGATCGATCTGAGGGCTTCGTGTGGACCATCCGTAGAGGTTGGACACTTGTGCGGCTGTGAGCAATCAGAGAAGATTTTTAGATCTATATTCTTGATTATGGAGTTCGACTACCCACACTCAGATATTGAGTTTGAAACCTTAAAAGTGGTAGATTAGATCTATTTCTAAATATTATTTTTGGTTCACATGCTTGTCATTTTAGATTTAGATTTTTATGTATATAAATTTATGTCATCGATCTATTTGTAGAAGTTTTAAGATCAGATCTTATACATGTATTTATAGATTAAATAGTTTAATCTAATATTCTTCTACTGAAAAAGTTTTGAAATGCATGCATGAAACCCCTGCGCATCCCAACAATAACTTGCATTGAGCATGACCAACATAAAAAATTACTTGGATGTCTACTCACTCATCAGTGATCTTCTCGATACTGTAGTGGTATGAGTGGTCTTTTGACCTATGATATTATTGATTATTCACAGTGAGGCTATTAAGTTTTACTGTATGTTCTTTTGGTCCCTAGCCATTCGGATTTTTGCTCTATATGTTGGCTTCTCTAGATTCAAATTTGCTGTTAGGAGTAGGATACCCCTAAATAGAATCTATCGATCTTAGTAGAAAAGAAAAAGTCCTATGCAATTTATAAAACTGAGTTCAGAAAGTCTTTGGTCAAAGCAAGTGTGAATATTGGAAAAGTGTTTCTATGAGATTTACATGTGAATTCGAGTCAAGTCAATCTTGCATATGACTGACAATGGAGTTTAACTAGTTCTTTATGACCTCTATCCAGTCGGAACTCATGATAGAAGGATTGAATCATATGGTAACTATATCTAGAGGTTCATATTTTTATTTTGCTAGATTGTCACTATATACTGCTGGTGTCACTAGTAGATTGTGAGACTCATCGAGCAACATCTTGATGATCGATGACCTTCGAAGGATAGAATTGGAATGGTTTCGATCCATCAAAAAAATTTTTGATGATATTATAATAAAGATCATAATATATCTCACTATCAAATACAATAGAGCCTACGAGGTCACACACAAAAGAGATTCTTGTCTGATCAGATGGCTGATTAATGATTATGAATCATTAATGGATAAAATCATCAATGTGATTGATGATTGACCATATGCAAAAGTTACAACAAAATAATTTACTAAGATTTAGTAAATTTTAAAAAAATTAATTAGCAATTGGATAGCTAATTGGCTCAATTTGATTGAGTAAGAAGATTCAAATCAAGTCTAATTGAATTAGATTTAGTTTGACTTAAATCGGGTTTGACTTGATAGTAAGGGAGATTAGTTACTGATTTAATTAGAACTTGAACTCAATTAAATTTTGATTTGATTAGAATTTGACTTAGATAATTAAGTACCTAATTGGATTGGGTTTACCTATTTATTTAGGCCTAACCATATGTGATTTGGATAGGGATTAAATAAGGAAACCTAGAGTCCAGATGAGAATGGACTCTTCCTCCCTTTGCGCCGCCCTTTCTGGACGTCAATTTTTATTCACGCAAGAAAGGTTTTTGCATGAGATTATTTCATGCCTTCACCACTTCATGCACGCCCCCTTATCCACACAAACACCCTCTTTTCATCACCCCTCATGGTTGGATAAGGAAGTTTTAAATTTAATTTAAAACTATCCTTATCAAGAAGAGGTTGTTTCCATCTTAACCAAAATATATTTGATGCTTACCTTAAAAGGTGATTGTTTTTGGCATTGGAAATCTATCCCTTTTCACCATAAGAAAGTCTACATGAGTTGTTTTAGCATGAAAATATTTTTGGGGCATGGTTTCTAGGGGTGGGTGCCTCCTTTCTTAGTGTGTAGGAAATTCGAGGGTTTCTAGGGTTTAAGTGTTGGGTTAGGAAAGAAATAAAAAGAGAGAAAAGAGTTTCTCCTTTTCATCTTCTTCCATCACTTTTTAATCCTCCTAGAAGCCTTCTTCTTCATCTTTGGAGGAGTCCAAGAGATTTAAAGAAGGCATCAAATCATCCATCAAAAGCAAAGTCTGTAAGGGAGTTAGCACCCTGATGA
The DNA here is from genome assembly GCF_000442705.2 of Elaeis guineensis. Taxonomy (NCBI): domain Eukaryota; kingdom Viridiplantae; phylum Streptophyta; class Magnoliopsida; order Arecales; family Arecaceae; genus Elaeis; species Elaeis guineensis. The sequence continues at coordinate 2,207,717 of NC_026006.2, forward strand.
CTTTGACAACCTCTGATCAGGCAAAGCACTTTATGTGGATACTTATGAAGGTTGAACCATTGTGCAGCTTGAAAATCTCGTCAAATCTATGAATCATCAGTTGCGGTGTATTTCGATCCACGCAAAGGTGAGATTTGATCTCAACTCATATAATAGATACAATCTATCAGTATATATGATCTACACTTCATAGATGTGATCTATGATTTGTTTTCAGATTGCATGTATGTCATAAGATCCATGATTAGATAATTTTTAGATCTGATCTGATATATATCAGATTAAAAAATTTAATTTAGATCTATTTCGCTGTATGCTTGATCAAAATTTTGAATTACATGCATGAAACTACCAATTTCTTATAGTGGTATCAGAGCCACTGATTAAATCTTGACATGCATGAATCTAAACTCTATTTTATAAAAATCAGATTCAAATTAATTTCATGTGTTAGACATCATTCTGAGATAAGGTTATCCTGATATAACTTGGTTATGTTGAAAGTTTATCCTACAACAATATAGAACATCGTAGTTTAGTACATCTGAAAATTTCTGCATCTTCTGCTTGATATGCTGTAATTATTTCAAATCTGAAATATGTTTCAGATATAAAATTAATTTATTCTTCTTGAGATTTAAATTTAGATTCAGATCTAAAGTTCACAAGTCATACTTTGTTCAAATCTAATCTCGTCTTCAGATCTGAAATCAGATCTAATTTTATAATCAAAATATGAAAATTCTGCATCATGTTCATATATGAGATATGTGTAGACATGTATAGATCTGAATTTATGATCATATATATGATATATGTTCCATAATTAGATCTGAATTATTGTTCATATATGTGTTATGTGAAAGATAATCTGATCTGAAATTAATAAATTACATATTTTGATATGTTTGATTAAATTTTTAGTAGCAAAAAATTTAGATATATGTGATACATGTTTTAGATCTAGATTTTTATGCACATATTGATATATGTTTTTTGATTAGTTTTAGATCAAAAAATGATGTATATGATACCTAGTTTGTACATAATTGATCTGAAATTTAATTTCTACAAAATTCTAGATCTGAAACCATATGATCTATTTGCATGAAACCCTGAAATTATAGCTGGCATACTTGCAGAGTCGATTCGGATTCAGTTCGAGTCACTTCGAGTCCTTGGCGAGTTGATTGATCCTTATTAGAGTCGACTTGAGATCCTGGTTAGTTGGCTCATTTGCATATGAGTCGACTCAATCCTGTAGGCATGGGCTTATAATTTTTGTTCATCCCAGATGAGTTGATCCAAGTTCCAAGACGAGTCAACTCGAGTCCGTTGACAGCAAAAATTGCATGTGATGCAGTCTAAATTAGTTTAGATTAGAAATTATTTTGATATCTAAACTAAACCCATGTTCATAATGTACTTAATTAAGAATTAAGACTTGAAATTAAAAGATCTAAAATTATGAATTTGAGATCCAAATTTTAATTGCATAAAACATAGGGTTAAGGATATGGGTAGCTCAATTATGTCTAGTTTGAGCGGTTGATCAAATCGAATCAAATGTTGATTAGTATTGGGTTAAAGATACTCATGACCAACTCAATTAGTTATAGTTTGATCGGATCAATTAACAGCTATATGTGATTGATCAACTTAAGACCTAATTTGGCACAGTGGATGAGCCCAAATCAAAAGACTAACCTGATCGACTCTAATCAATCAATTTCATATCTAAGATAAGTACATAGATGGTGGTTATTTAATTAGTTCCATTATCTAATCTAGTCAATTCATTGGTGTCTAAGAAAAGCAATAGAGGGACCCCTACACATCTTAACTTACATGACCATTTTGAAAGATTATGTTTTGAATTAGGTTACTTGTTGACTCGAGCTAGCCCATGCCACTAGATTAGTCATAACCATTATGACTAATTAAAGATGAGATTTGAACCTAAATCTTCTCAATCAAATATTAAGTCTAGCGATCTTCCACCATTGTAGAGATGCGGGTGCCTTCCTGATATTGATCATTCTCGATTGGTTACAGTGGTTCGGTTGCATCGGAAAGGCATAACCACTCTATTGACATTCGATGCCTCAGGATAGAGATAGAGTTGGGCCCAATAGCTGTTAGGTGAGGGATCCAATGACGGTTTTGCACCCGCTGGTGAACGGTGGGTCTGACTTAACTAAGAAATATGTCAATAATTGTTAGGTGAGGCCACACGACTTAGAGACCGAACACGCTGCATCTTGCTTAGTGAAGCAATGGACAAAGTATTGTCCACTCATTGGTTCATGTGTTATCAAATACTGTTAGGTGAGGTGCACATGGATCAGTGGGAGCACAGTACCCACTAAAAATTGATTGCATATAGATTTTTGATTCTCCATCTGAAGAGTGTGGGAGATTCATAGAAATAGTGAGAGCTTTGTTTATTTTTTAAAATTTTTAGAATAAATATTAACCAAATACAAATATCTAATTTGAAAATATTCTCTCTGTAGATTACCATGTCGAGTTCTAACCCACTAGCCCATATCTTTAACACTAATAGGTTGACCGAGTCCAATCATAATGACTAGCTCAGGAACTTAGGATTAGATCTCAGCTCTGAGAAATTAACTCATGCCCTTAACTAGAATGCTTCTTTTGAAGGCACATCTGATTTACTCATAATTGAAACTAATCTAACAATTTTCTCTTCTTCCAATTGATTTTTAGATTTTGGTTCGAGTGCACATCTGTGAACTTCTATGCAGAATTTAAAGGAAGTTAGAGGGCTAAAAGAATGTGAGATTACTCTTCGAATCGGCAATGGGGCAAGAGTTGCTGCTATAGCTATTGGGACCTACTCTTTGTGATACCATTAGGATTTAGTTTAATATTAAAGGATTGTTATTATGTATCTATAGCCAGTAGAGATTTGATTTCTCTATCTATGCTGGCATAGGATAATTGCAACTTTCATTTTAATAAGGACTTGTGCATAATTTATTTTAGAAATAAATGTGTTGCACACGCCTATACGATAGATGGTTTTTACCATTTGCATATGGATGCAAGTGTTAATGTGAATGAGCAAATAGTGAATACTGTAGGATCTAAGAGCTCTAAAGATAGGATTAGCTAGAAATATCTATGGCACCTTAGGCTAGACCATATTGAAGAGGATAGACTTAACAAATTGGAGAAAGATAGCTTTTTTGAGCCATTAACTTCTGAGTCTTATCCAATTTGTGAGTTCTGTCTTCAAAGAAAGATGACTAAGCTACTCTTTGTAGGATAAGAGGAAAAGGCCACTGAGATATTAGCCCTAGTGTACACTGATGTGTGTAGTTCATTCGATGTACAGGCTAGGGATGGCTATCTCTACTTCATAATCTTTACCGATGATTACTCATTGTATGACTTTATGTATTTGATGCATCATAAGTCTGAAGCTTTTGAAAAGTTTAAAGAGTTCAGATATAAAGTGGAGAAATAAATCGAAAAGCCTATAAAGATTTTTCGATCAAATCAAGAAGAAAAATATCTTAGTGGAGAATTCCAGACCTATCTTAAGGATAATGGTATGGTCTCATAATAGACACCTCCAGAGATGGCTCAACTCAACAGGGTATCCGAAAAGAGGAATCGGACTCTATTGGATATGGTCCGATCCATGATGAGCTTCATAGATCTTTCTATTTTTCTATGGGGATATGCATTGCATCTTGTGATTCACCATTTGAATAGGGTTCTCTCTAAATCTATTCCTACCACACTGTACGAGTTGTGGCATGGTAAGAAGCTAACTCTTGATTATCTCAAGATTTGGCAGACAAGTTAGAGGCTAGATCAATAAGGGCTCGTTTTATAGGGTATCCTAACAAATCTATAGGATACTATTTTTATCTTTCTGAGGAACACAATGTGATTATGAGCTACCATACCATCTTCTTGAAAAAGAAGTTTATCTAAGATGGAGGCAGTGGGAGGAAGATTGAGCATGAAGAAAAGGTTTCTAAAGAGCATCGAGTCTAAGAACCCGAATCTAATTGTGAGCTAATAGATGTGTCACCTCCTTCTGAAAGAATTATACCTTACAAGCCAATCGCATATGGAATGCGATAGGGTGTTTATTGTAATTTATCTTCCAAAATCATGTAATTGACATTAATATTATTAATAAAATTGATATTTTTGATTCATTATATGCTGCATCTTATTAATTTTAAGATTATAATGAACTCCATAGGTCTGGATAATGATTTTAGGACCATAATGAGATCACGTCAGTGAGACTTAAATCCTTGATAGCCTTGATCTAAAATATTTTTAGTCATTGGTACATTGAGTTGGAGATCAATGATACCGGTAAAACTAGTATGTCCTATGTATACTCAGAAATGAGGATAGTTGATCTCACAACCACTTATGTGGTGATACTAATACAAAGATATGGGTGCTCATTAGAGAATGAGTTTACTGAATTAACCTACAAGAGAATAATCAAATGGAGTCTTATTTACATATCAATTGATAATTCTCTAGTAGAAGTTGTATAAGTGATCTTTTGACCTGAGGTCACCATGGTACCTTGTGTATATAGATCCATATTTTGGTTCACTACATAACTTGATTCTCTGATCCTTGTATGGGGTATTTTGGATATGGTGAAGTATTCATGGAGGTTGTGAGTAATCAATAAGAGGTCAATCACTCCTAATAAGTGGAGCAAACATCCTATGTGATCTCATAGGATGGTGATTTTGAAAGTCTTTTGACCAAAGCAGGATGATAATTAGAAAAAAATTTTTAATATATCATCAACTAAATCATCACATTCAGATTGAGATATATAAAGATAAGTGATTGAATTTGATATATTTTTATGCTTACAGCTCATCTGAAATGTTGTTTGACTAAAGAATTGAATTACACTGGAACTTACTACTGAAGGATATTTTGATAACTTTTTATCAAAATTTTAAATCTTTTGGATAGTCATGACATATTGCTAGATATCAATCTTGACTTGTGAGCTTAATAAAAATTGAAAGAATTTGATTCTGGAATCAATTTGGAAGAGTCCAAGTTGATTGGGACTTTTCGGGTGACCTAATCTCATCAGATTAGGGTTACATTGAAAGTTCAGGTTCACTACTAGTTAGATTTGAAATCCAATGGGTTACACACTTTGAGATTTAGCTTTGGTCTAATTTAATTAGAGTTTAATATAAATTTTATAGATTAATTTGATATGCTAGCACATTATATTAACCCAAGTTTCCAAATTGATTTGGTTCAAAGTATTTGAGCTAACCTAGACCAGTTGGCTTTGACCTAATGGGATTGGGTCAATTTGGATTGGATCTTTATCCAACTTAGACTAGTTTTAAGTGGAGAAGGACTTCTTCACATTCACCAAAATCCACACAAAAATATAATTGCTGCCCACCTCAAATCAGCATGAGAAATAAAGAGTCCTTCTTAAAGAAGGCTCTTTATTAAATGCGTTGCCTTAAAAGATAAATCAGAAATCCCATGTTTTGATGCCAAAAATTAATAAAATTTTTATGACATGTAGAAAAGGAAGAGTGATTCTATTTCACATATTTGAATTACTAAAAGTTTACTCAGTAAATTTATTTGGTGCATAGAAATTTGGAGCACCAAAAGTTGGTGCCCCTTCATCCCATGTAACATCCCCTAGTCCCTTATTTATAGGGGATGCCTCAGATAGCTTCTGGCTGATATTTTTGGGTGACCTAGAGAAACGAGATGCAAAAATCATAGAAAAAAATCTAAAAAAATTTTGAAGAAAAAAAGATGGGAATTTGAGTGGCAAAAGTTGCTACAAGGGTGGTGAGATTTTCAGTAAGTGTTGCTGGAGTGCCCTAAGATTTACTTTTGTTATATGTTAGAGCTAAAAATTAAATCTTAGGTTGTATAAAATCTGAAGAGTGTCTTCTTGGTTTCATTTTGGTAGTAAGATCAAAAGTAACTAGACTTTGGTGCGATCGTGATTTAAGTTTGAAATCGATAGTATTCTTGAGAAGACAAGGCTGTGGCTGCGCACTGGTTGGGAAGGACCTTGGTCAACTTCTGAGTGGATCACCATTGGAGGACTTCTACCTTGGGATCTTGTGAAGAACAGCAATATATCACTTTTCTATTTTAGTTAAAGTATAATATTCTATCTCTTTGCATGCTTGAATTTGCTTTGATCATGTTCAGCAAGATGATTCTAGGGTTTTGGATTCGGCTCGATAGTTTTATTTGATAAAGCTATTGATTTGAGTATTTTAAAAAATTTTAAAAATTATTTTTCACTGCATGACTGAAATTCAACAGTGATATCAGAGCCATCCTTATCTGATTCGATCAAACAAGTGCAATATAGTAGCTTAGAATTGTTCTTGTTCATATCTTGCCAAAAATGTAGCATTATTTTTGCATCGATTCTTCAAACTCAAAAAAAAATATTTTTGACTTTTTGTAAACTATGATTCAAAATTTTAATTATTAAATTATAAATTTATGATAATTTAGAATTTTATTATCATGGTTGCATGACGTTTAAATCGATGTATAGCTAATAAGGGTGTTATGCATGCCTAATTAGGTTAGAGTATGTTATATTATATGAATTTGTTAGTCATATGTTATGACTTTGATTGCACTCTTATATATTTTTGGCATGCTAATGTTATTACTATTTTGAATAGTAGAAGCACGTAAATTTGCATAATTTATAGTTTATATTTTATGCGCTTATATAGTTAAAATCTGTCGAGACCAGTTTAAAGTCCCTCATAAAATTATGTTAAGTTATAATGTCGGGATTCACTTTTAAATCAAAAATTAAATTCTTAAGATCAATTGGTGTCAAAAAAAGTATGAAAGATAGTTTTCTAATTAGGTCCATATGCTGGTCTGACCAACTCTATTGGTGTCTAGAAAAACTACGGGAAGCCCCTCACCTACTTACCTGGCCAATTTGATTTTCTTGAATTTTGGATTTAGATTGATTAGTGATGTAAATACTACAAGGGCCTTCCTTCAAACTTGATTGATAGAATATGTCAAGATCTTAGTGAGCTTGTTGTGCTATCCACAAAGCTTACTATAGAAATTGACATGATGTTGATCAAGTGTATATTGATGCTTATGGTATATTTGAATAGTGTTGCTTTGTTGTGCTATCCATAAGGGCAGCATTATTTAAGTACGACTCTATGGGATTGAAGGATAAACTTAACTAAAATACTATAGTTTATTGTGCTATCTACAAGACTATATGTGATCTAGAGATCAGAATAAAAGATGTAGAGAATTATAAAAGTACAATTGGTAAAGAGTTACCTACTCTTGAACTCATGAATACTTATTGTGCTATCCACAAGGTGTTTGCGAGGAATAGAGATCTCAACCCCACTAAGAAATATTAGTATGTTTCTCGATTTTCATATTTAAGGGTTATAAAATTTGATAAAATAGTGGGAGACACAATTAGATAAAAGTCCTAGTCTAGTTGTGAATCTCTTCATGAGTTATCCGCTTATATTGTGTTCTTGTCATTGTAGATTAACTACACGTATGGCATCCTCACTATCCCTTAGAGGTATCCTAAATACTAACAAGTTGATCAGACCCAACTATGTCGACTGGTTAAAGAACTTGAGAATTATTCTCACTCAGGAGAAAGTCTCCTATATTCTAGATACACCTGCTCCAGATTCTCTTGAGAAAGATGCTTTCGAGGAGGAAAGGGCCACATACAAGATGTGAAAAGATGATAGTGTGATTGTCAAATGTATCATACTTGCCTCCATGAGCAATGAGCTTCAGAGGCAGTATGAGGACATGGATGTTCCCTCTATTCTCCTTAATCTTAAGGAGTTATATGGGGAGCAAAGTCAAACTGCTCGATATGAGATATCGAAGCAGTTGTTCCGTGCTTGTATGACTGAAGGCTCTTTCATGCAAATGCATGTTCTAAAGATGATTGATTTGATCACTCATTTGAGACAGCTGAATTTTATCATGGATGGTGAACTGAGCCAGAATTTGATCCTGCAGTTTCTTCCTGACTCTTTTTTTCAGTTTGTTATTAATTATCATATGAACAAACTGAACATCAGCTTGTCTGAGCTACTGAATATGTTAAAAATAGCAAAGAGCCATTTCAAGGGTGAAAAGGCTCAGGTTCTTCATGTTGATAAGATCAGCAAGAAGAAGGCGAAGAAGGGTTCTAAGAAAAAGCTGAACCCTAAGGTTGGCATCTCCAAAAATAAGATGAAGAAGGTCTCCACTAAAGGTACTTGTTATCACTGTGGCAAGGAGGGTCACTGGAAGAAAAATTGCAAGGAGTACCTTGCAACTATGAAATTAGCAAACGTTACTAAAGGTTTGTATATGATATAAATTAATTTATCATTAAGTACTTCAATGTCAGATTCTTAAATATTAGATATCATCTATGGTTCATATCTTTACAAATCATTGCAGAGTCTATAGAAAATAAAGAATCTGAATAAAAGTGACTTCGAGCTATTCGGTGTAAGTGGAGAGTCCATTCAAGCTGAAGCCGTAGGAACCAGGGTTTTGAAGTTTCCTTCAGAAAAAATTTTGGAACTAAAGATCTGTTATTATATTCTAAATATTGTTAGAAATATTATTTCTATACCATTGTTATTGGAACAAAGTTTTGAAATAATTATAAAGAACAATGGTTGTTCTATATAATTTTTTAATGAATATTATAGAAATACTTTTATTGATAATAGTCTTATGTTTCTTTCACTTAATGACATTGTACTTCATGTTGATAATATGAAGAAAAGAAAAAGAGAGGATGTGAATGTTATAGGCCTCTGGCACTATCGACTTGGCCATATAAATGAGTCAAGGATTAACAAGTTATACAAAGATAATTTCTTTGATTCTTATGATTATAAATCATATGAAACTTGTGAATCTTGCCTCATAAAAAAAAATGATCAAGACTCCATTTACTGAACATGGAGATCGGGTGAGTGACATTTTGGACCTTGTACATACTGATGTGTGTGGTCCAATATCGATTTAAGCTAGAGGTGGATACTCTTATTTCATCACATTTACTGATGATATATCTAGGTTTAGATATATGTATTTAATGAAATATAAATCTGAAGCTTTTGACAAATTTAAAGAGTATCAAAGAATGGTCGAGAAACAAATTGATAAAAGTATTAAAGCTCTTCGATCAGATCGAGGAGGAGAATACTTATCTAGTAAGTTTCTCGATTATTTGAAATAAAATGGTATACTCTCTCAATGAACACCTCCCTATACTCCATAATTAAATAGAATTGTGAAAAAGAGGAATCACACCTTATTAGATATGGTGCAGTCTATGATGTGTTTCACGGATCTTTCATTATCCTTTTGAGGATACGCCCTCGAGACTGCAACGTATATTTTAAATATAGTACCTTCAAAATCTATTTCTAGTACTCCATATGAAATATAGAAAGAAAAAAGATCCAATCTTAAGTATCTTAAGATTTGGGACTGCCCAGCTTATGTGAAAATTATTGATGGACATAAGCTGGATGCTAGATTAGAAAAATACTGGTTTGTAGGTTATCCCAATGAGAGTATAGGATACTACTTCTATAACCTTACTCAACAAAGGATATTTGTTGGTAGGCATGTCATTTTCTTGAAGAAAGAGTTTATCCAAAAAGGAGGTAGTGGGAGGTCGGTTGAACTTGAGAAAGTTCAAAATCTACAATCCATCCAGAATTCACTAGATGGTTCTCAACCAGATGTGCCCATTATTGAGGTACAGTCACTACACACACCTCCTCTCTGAAGGTCGAGTAGAGTGTGTAGTGTACCACTCAGATATATATTTATCATTGAGAATGACAACACAACCCACATCATTGAGAATGATGAGCCTACGACCTATTCGAAAGCTGTCATGAGTAGTGACTTTGACAAGTGGCTCAATGCCATGAAATCCAAAATAGACTCCATATATGCCAACCAAGTTTGGACGTTGGTTGTTGCGTCGGAAGGTATGACCCCAATAGGCTGCAAATGGGTCTTCAAAAGGAAGATGGGAGCAGATGGCCAGGTAGAGACCTATAAGGCTAGGCTTGTGGCAAAAGATTTCAGATAAAAATAAGGTGTTGATTATGAAAAAATCTTTTCATCGATAGCTATGCTCCAGTCTATTCGGATAATGCTTGCTATTGCAGCATACTATGACTAAGAGATCTGGTAGATTGATGTCAAGACTACCTTCCTCAATGAAAATCTTGAGAAAAAAGTCTATATGACTCAGTCAGAGAGATTTATCTTAAGTGGGAGAGCAAATCAGGTACGCAAGCTGAATAGATCTATATATAGATTCAAGCAAGCATCTAGGAGTTGGAACATCTATTTTGATGAGATAGTCAAATCATTTGGTTTCATCAAAAATATGGATGAACCTTGTGCGTAGAAGAAGAGTAGTGGGAGTACTATTATCTTCTTGATCTTGTATGTGGATGACAGACTGCTCATTGGAAATGATATCCCGATGTTGCAATCGGTTAAGACTTGGCTATCACAAAAGTTTTCCATGAAAGATGGGTAAAGCATCCTATATACTTGGTATAAAGATATATAGAGATAGATCGAAAAGGATGCTAGGTTTAAATCAGTCTAGGTACATTGACCTTGTGTTGAAGAGATTCAACATGGAGGGAAGTAAAAGAGGTTACTTGCCCATAGGTCATGGCATACAACTCTCTAAGAAGATGTCTCCTAAGACACCTGAAGAGAGAAATAGAATGAGTTTTATTCCTTATGCTTCGATAGTAGGATCAATAATATTACTATGTTATGTACCAGGCCTGATGTGGCTTATGCCTTGAGCATTGTAAGCAGATTTCAAGCTGATCCCGGGAGGATCATTGGAAAGCTGTGAAAAACATACTCAAGTACTTGAGAAGAACTAGAGATGTTTTTCTAATATATGATAGATCTGATTTAAATCTGGAAGGTTATATCGATTCTAATTTCCAATTTGATCTGGATGATAGTAAATCGATATCTGGATATGTGTTCACCTTGTATGATGGTGCAGTAAGTTGAAAAAGTTCCAAATAGCAAACTGTTCCTAACTCGATCACTGAGGCTGAGTATATTACTACAAGTGAGGCTGCTAAGGAGACCGTCTGGATGAAGAAATTCATCATAGAGTTGGGTGTGATTTCAGAGATTGAACAATCAGTACCTCTTTATTGTGATAATACTGAGGCAGTTGCTCAAGCCAAAGAAGCAAGATCTCATCATAAATTCAAGCACATCCTAAGATGGTTCCACCTTGTTCGAGAGATAGTCGAAAGATGCGATGTGATCATGGAGCGAGTTGACACCAAGGACAATATAATAAATCCATTCACTAAGGTCTTATCAATGCAGCTGTTTGATCACCACCTTGATAGCATGGGTATCAAGTATAGAGACAATTGACTTTAGTGCAAGTGGGAGATTGAAAGAATTATACCTATAAGTCAATTGCATATGGGATGCATAAGGTGTTTATTGTAATTTATCTTTCAAACTCATGTAATTAACATTAATATTATTAATAAAATTGATATTTTTGATTTATTATATGCTGCATCTTATTAATTTTAAGATTATAATGAACCCCATAGGTCTAGACAATGGTTTTAGGGCCGTGATGAGATCACGTTGTGAGACCTAAATTTTTGATAGTCTAGATTTAAAATATTTTTAGTTGTTGGTACATTGAGTCAGAGATCAATAATACTGGTAAGATTGGCATGTCCTATGTATCCTCAAAAATGAGGGTGGTTGATCTCACAACCTCTTGTGTGGTGACACTAATGCAAGATATGGGTGCTTATTAGAGAATGAATTTACTGAAATGATCTATGAGAGAATAATTAGATGGAGTCTTATTTACATGTCAACTGATAATTCTCTAGTGAGAGTTGTGTAAGTGATCTTTTGATCTGAGGTCACCATGGTACCTTATGTATATGGATCCATATTTTGGTTCACTACCTCACTTGATTCTCTGATTTTTGTGTGGGGTGTTCTAGATATGGTGAAGTGTGTATGAAGGTTGTGAGTGATCAATAAGAGATCAGTCACTTCTAATAAGGGGAGCGAACATCCTATATGATCTCACAGGATGGTGATTCTGGAAGTTTTTGGCCAAAACAGGACGATAATTAGAAAAGAGTTTCTAATGTATCATCAACTGAATCATCACCTTCAGATTGAGATACATAAAGATAAATGATTGGGTTTAACATATTTCTATACCCACAGCTCATCTGAGATATTATTTGATTGAAGAATTAAATTATACGAAAACTTATCACTGAAGGATATTTTGATAATTTTTCATCAAAATTTCAAATCTTTCAAATAGTCATGACATATTGCTAGACATCAATCTAAACTTGTTAGCTTGATAAAAATTAAAAGAATTTAATTTTGAAATCAATTTGAAAGAGTCCAAGTTGATTGGAACTCTTCGGATAACCTAATCTCATTGGATTAGGATTACGTCGAAAGTTTGAGTCCACTGCTGGCTAGATTTGAAACCCAATGGATACATACT